>NW_026611096.1:0-170000 GCF_029633865.1 Lampris incognitus
ACATATGCACATATCCAGTAGTTTACATCAATAGATTATTCACACGAGTCCTTCAATCACATCAACATTAACCTTTTTTCCTTTTTTTTTCTTTTTCGTGTGTTTTTCTTCCTTCAGTATATACAAATGTCCTGTTCACAAGCCCAGTCCATGGTAACCACAGCTATGACTGTCCAGTGTCCACACAACTCAACTCCAGTCCACTGTAACATGAGCGTACAGTCTATAGAAATACCCGAGGACGTCTGGGGCTTGATGACGACAACAGCCTCCCGCAGCGAGCAACTGATGTCACTGTCAGGATCCAGGAGGGTCACGGCACCAATGTAACGGGGGCAGTCCTATGCTGTTCTCTGCTGGTCAGCCTGCTGCACGCCCGTCACTCTCATCATTAGCTCTGCGTTGTGTTCTATTTTCGGTGGGGTCCCAGGTGTTGTGGGGGGCCCTCAGTCTCTCATCATCATCATCATCATCATCATCATCATCATCATCATCATTATCAAGGAAGGAGGGGGGACACACAGGACTCTATTTGGCTCACCTTGCCATTTATTTTGGTTTCAAACCCTTCGACAAACGTCCAGTCCTCCAGCGGGAGCGGTGTTTCTTACGGACGTGGGGGTCGAAGTTCAACCACTGCCCGGACTTCACTCGTGTGCGTTAGAAGGAGAAACCGTCCACGGGACTCCGATGTAAGAAAGGATAAACAAGTATTTTATCCCACAGCTTGCAGTATCTTCTTACAGGGATACTCAAGGTTACGTTCTCCTCAACCAGCAAAACTGTCCTACGGTAAGAAACACGCATGGCTCGGCTCGATCGCTGCTTGAGACTCCTCCCACAAAACAAAAATGGCCTCTCCCGCGTTCCCTCTTCCGTGTACCCACAAGACCTCTCTCTTAAAGCGACAGTACATGTATATGACGGTCGTTGGAAAACATACATAAAAGTAAATAATGACATAAAATAAAATGTAGTAAACACAAATAACAGCACACAGACAGGATTTGGTGATATTTCATACTCAAACAAAATAAAATAAAAACATTAATTTTAACCTGGTTACATGTGTTTCAATGGAAACCCATACATGAGCTTCTTCAAGGAAGCAAACTAAAACCATACACCTATTCTATAGAATTTCAGTCGATCCCCAGCCCTCCTCTCTTCCACCGTTTGTTGAATCAGCTTCCCCTTTTGATGTTTTTAAAAAGGTTTAGACTAGTTGTTCAGACCGATGTACTGGAGCGCATCTAGCTTATTACATGTAACACTTACCCCAGAGGGTGTCTTTAAGAAGGGATACTTCTTCACTGTGTCCTCAACGATCATTCCTTCTGCGATCTCCTTTTGCCTCCACGCGAAGGTTCGCTGCATTAGGTCGTGAACAATCGTTGTGTCTGGCTGTGCCTTGCTGTACTGCGTTTGTAGAACCTTCACATGACCAGCAATTGAAGTTGAATCTTCTCCAAGAACATCAAGTTTCTATTGACAAAACATGACATAACATAGCATGGAACAGAAAAACAAAACTCAGTTGACAATATGATCAATTACAGTCACTGACAGTGGATGAATGGGAGAGAGGGGAAAAGCACGGATACAAGGAGATAGAGGGAGACAGGAGAAAAGTTGACGAGGCGGGAAGCTCTACAGAGCCAGCTGGATGGACAGAAGTAAAGAGATGAAAGGCAGAAAAGTGTGGGAATGAGACTAACCGATCGTGGCTTGGTTCTCGGACAGGCGTTGGGACTCGCAGCGTCAGGTTGCTTGGACTTCTTTCCATGACCACACTTCTCCTTGATTCGTTTCACTTCATCACTTTGGACAAGCGGAGCACGTTCGGTCTTGAACTTGCGTTTCAGCGACATGTGCCATGTATGCTTATTCAAACAAACAAAAAATCCAAATTAGTCATGAAAGCACTCACTTTATATGAACAAAGCTAGCCCCAGGCTTGCTCCCTTTATCTGTGTATAAGGAAAAGGTGAGTGCCCACATTGCTCATATTAAAAGGGGAACATCGGTATTTTTCAGCCTAGACCCTATTTTCTCATCCGGTTGAAAGTGAGGGACTGGGCTGGCACCAAAAAGGGAGGGAGGCTCCGGCCCCCTCTGTCGAAAATAACCGGTTTGTCGCATGAACTTCTGAGGTTAACTCGATGGACAAACGTCCTTGACGCATGCAATCTCCCCTTGCCCCTCCTCCCCCATGCCTCAACGATACCTCACGGTCCGTGAATTTTTTTTTTTAGCCTTAGGAAGCGTTTTTTGCTAACCTTCATCCACCTGGAACTACATTCCTGTTTTGAGGACTCTAAAATCTTACCTCGCCTTCAATTGGCATGAGGGTAGGTAGATAATGGCTGAATTTTTATTTTTTCACACTTTAATACACACCTATTGGTATTTAGGGTTAGGGTTAGTAATGTAATATTGTGGTGTTAGTTAAGCAAAGCTACTTACATAGCCATTTCCCTGAACATCCTTCAGGAATGGGTATTTCCAGATTAATGCCTGGGCGACCTTGACATATTCGGCGTGAGTTGGATACATAAATCACAGAACAGAAACAAGTAAGTAAATGCAGAATCGCTAATGAGGCAGTTGGCTATCATGAATACAAGCAATTGAAATGCAGAATACAGAGACCCTTGTCTCTCCACACAAAAACCTTGGAACAATACATAAACTATAGAATAAGCACCAAGTGAGAAGACATTACAAAAGAAGGCGTGGTTGCAGGGAGGTACTGCATTTCCGTATGCACCCCTGTTGCACCCTTCGGCCGAGTCTGCAATGATGTGCGCTCTGCTGAGGAAAATATACCGTAATCCTTTGCGGTCGACCCGCTGGCCAGTTGGTGCTGTTTGGTTGCCACGCTTCCGCCACAGTATGGTATGGTTGTGTATGAATGACTAAGACTAATCATATGTAAAGCGCTTTGAGCATTGGGAAAAGCGCTATATAAATGGAATTATTATTATTATTATATTATTATAATCATGTTAAACAAGACAACACACACACGCAAAACAAAGAATTCAGCCCGGAGTATTTATATGGTGTACATGGAAACAATCATGCAATGAGCTGATTATTTTGTGCCGGTATTGTGGCACTCTCTGGACCTCCTCTTTAGCATCCAGCTTCTTCTGAAGCTCTCTAGGGAATGGGGGGAGGAAAAAGACATCGGACAGTCTCCCAACAGCCGAAGAACTACAAAAAAAAAAGTCAGTTGATTATTGTAAGTATAATGATTTTCTTGGATTTCATTACCAGATTGGTTTAAACTAGATCAGACTGGGCTAGACTTGGATTTACTGGGATTCAGCCTGGGTTAAACAGGTGTGAGAGCTAAAGAAAAGTGCATGTGTGTTGCAATGTTACAGTTCAATGAAACTCAACGCTTGCCTTGTAGCGCCACCAAATTCCACCACTTGGAATTTTAGTGTGGTCAGCTCCTCTGCGGGAATCTCTTTTGTGGAGATGTCTGTGGAAATCTCTTCTGTAGGACTAAATAATATTACATTCTTAAATAATCTCTCTATCATCCTTCCATCAATATGATTGAAGTGCTGTGTGTGTGGGTAATCATCATGTCAGACAGCAACCAATTTTGAGTTATCAGAGCTCTATACATGTTTTCATTCTGTCAACACAATCAATTCAAATGGAACGTCTTTGTCCCATACTTTCGGAGGGCACTGTAGATATAACGTCTGAGGAGAATGAGTATCATGTCTTCATTGTTACTGAGCAGTCGTCACTGAATCGAGTCGCTAGCACACAACTACAGACTTTACACTAGCACTGTCTATACTTGTGAGTAGCCATTACAGGACACCCGCTACCTGGTTGTGTGTGGCTACTACTGGCTAGATGTGGGTGCAACAGACCCACCTCCTGTGTTGCGTTGTGTAGGACAGGCATTTCCGTGTCCGAGCTCCTGCAACTGCCTTAGTATCTGGAGGAATCTAACCTGCTTCTTGAACGAGTCTTTAAATAGATGGCTGAGCATGGAGTCTGTTAAGCCCAGGTGCACCATCTCGCCGTCCACTTCATTTTCTATGGAATAAATAGCATATTGAATTTAATCATTACTCACACACAAATATTATATATACACAACAACTTGTTCTCTACAATTCAGAAATTCCCACACGCACACACAGCTTTTGAGACGCCCAATAACCTGGTGGGTTGACCAACATCTAAACCATACACTAATTACAATATGGTATTCATGACATCCCAAGTTGAGTTTCTCAATTTGACACCTCCGCACAGATAACGGAAAAGCACCTTGCGATGCAAAGTAGTGAGCAGAATGGTTCAATTCCCACAACACACCATGTCTGATGGGGCCCTAAAGTGAGCTAGCTAATTATTCTCATCAAGGTGAGGCACTGTACAATATTCAGGGTGTGATTTTTCATTTAAAATATGCTCAAAGAGAGCAGTGGGAGGAGGCACAAGCAGTGGCATGGGCACCCTTCTACTTGAAGGTACATAATCAGTACCTCACAGGGTGTGTAGCTACCCAAAAGGTACTTTTGAGTACCCCATGGGAACAGCGTTGGACCTTTGATGGTACATTTGTGAAATTTGTACCTTAGAGATCCGAATTGTACCTGCACTACACGAACGACATGCCAAACGCGGGAACTCCACACGACAAAGACGCCATCTTAGATAACGTTAATCTTACACAGCCCCACGTGCACAAATAGAATCGAACATCGTCCAACAACTTCAGCATACAAATGTTTTTTTTTTTTACGTTACATTACACCTCACGCTAGCTATGTTTTATTATCTGTGGACCTTCGGCAATTGTGTGCATCAATTTCACTCAACTTTTTAGCTCTGCGTAGAACACGACATCAACGTCATCAACATCAGCACATGCTAACTAATTTGTTGAGTCACGCACTAGCACCCACTAGCTGCAATGAAAACAACGTGTAAAGTTAGCTAGCTAGCTAGCTAAGAAAACACTACCAAGAGATGAATTTAAGAATTATGTGGTTAGCCCACACTGAGATGCTATAACGAATCCTCACAGTACCTTAGTGTAAGCTAACCAGTTAACTAACGTAAGCTAGCTAGCTTAAGTTAGCTAGCGTCCAGGTATCAAAGCTCGGACAAAATATGAGCGAAAACGGCCAGAAAAGCACATTCAATTCAATCAAATATATTTTAACCCGCGTGGTTTTCGTGGATGTTCGTCATATTACAGCTAGATACTAGCTAGCTTAACTAACAATCCTCTAGGTGGCCTATAGCTAGCTAGGCCCAAGCTGCGTGTCGCTTTTAGTTAGCTAGCTAGCTAACGTATCCAAACTCGTAATTTTCTTCAAGTGAACACAGATAAACGACTGCGCCGGCATTTTGCACTTTAAATAGTTGTATCCAAGGCCGGACAACGCTTTTCTGACTAGCTATCTTGTTAACTAGGTAGCTAGCTAGCTACCGGTAGCCAAATAACGTTAACTAGCTTAGCGGACGACAAGTGTTAGCTTAACGTTAGCTAGCGGGCCATCGTTCAAATTCGCTCACGCTAGCTAACATTAGCTAGCTATGTTTAACAACACTCACCTCTGAATCTTTGCGCTTCTTCGTCTGAAATAGTTAATCCACCTTCTATCACCTTTTGGATTACCTCATCAGAGGACAAAGTTGCGAGGGACCGAGCCATTGCAGGACGCAGCACCTCAGGGCAGGTCTGCTGCGTTCAAGCATGACTGGCAGTTCTCAATGTCATTTCACGGAGAATGAGAGGGAGACTGGTGACACGATGCATAAAGAGGCAGCTGAGAGGGAAATGATCTATCGACTAAAACAGCGTCAACGTCAATCAGCGCCCCCTATAGGATGGGACAGAAACGGGAGGACTCAGTGCAATTCCTTTGGGTTAGACAATGTCAGAAATGGAATCTCCTTAAGTTGTATGAATGATCATCCTTCATGTTTTTTGGTTTGTTTTTCTTTATGATATGGACTCACTGAATGTACGTGATGTATCTTACTGTATTGTGCACTGTACTGCTGTGGACCACACGTTACTGCTGTGGTGGATCATTCCACATGTTTCCTGATAGTGTGTATACATTTTCCATTGAGCTCTATATAACATATTTTCTGGTTCAGAGCCAATCTACATGCGTCTGTGATTTTTTTCTTAACCAATCAGCACTTTTTCTCTCATTACTAAACTGCAACGATGATCACCGATCAAAATTAAATCTAAATTATTTTTCACGTTTTTACTGAATTAACATGCCAAACTCGTGTAGATTAGGTTATGCCAAATTCAGACTAGTGACGAACACACTGCGGTCAAACACAAAAAGTAGCTCAACGGCTGCCTGAGCCTCATTATGGGTGGACCTTTGTGATGACGGTAGCCAGTATCTCCCTGTAAGTTTGAATTGTATGGGCCGGCATACGCTGAAGAAGGTACTCATTTGTACACTGGGAACAAGTTTGTATCTTTAACGGTACATTTGTGAATTTGTACCTAAAACTAACTTAATTGTACCCTCACTGTACCTTTATTCCCGAGAGTACTTAGAAATGGTACCATATGAGCCTACCCCAGTGGATTGTGTACCTTTTCACATGAAAAGGGTACTTAATAGTACCCCAGGTTACTTGAAAGGTACGTATTTAGTACCCACAGGAAATTTACCCTTTTATTTGAAAAAGCACATAATGGTACCATACCGGATTTGTACCCTATGGGTACCGAAATACTACCCTGGGCCACAATAGGACCTTTGATGGTACATTTGTGAAATTTGTACCTTGGAGCACTGAATTAGTACCTATCATCCATGACATGTACCTTTTCAAAGGGTACTCATGAGTACCTTAAGCGAATGTGTACCCTTTTCCTCATAAAGGTACTCATTTGGTCTCCGATGAAAACATATTTGTTCCTTTAATGATACATTTGTTAAATTTGTACCCAAATGAACTTCAATGTACCCTCACTGTACCTTTATTTCTGAGAGTGTACACACACGCATGCACTTACACACAAAAACAGACTTGCACACACACATACAAACAGACATGCACACACACACGCACACACACAAAGATACACGCACACAGACATGCACATACACAATCGCACACACAGACATGCACGCATAAAATCACGCACACAGACTGTTGTGGATTTTCCTTTATCCTTAAACAGGCTCTTGTCCCGGCAACCCCTGGGGAGAATAATCACCGCACAAATATTGGAGCAAACAGAGAATCTTTAACGCATCTGCAGATGGAGAGACATAAGGCCACACAGAGGTTCGTCTGTGTGGATATGCTCTGCCTCTGGGCTGGAGGTAGTGGTATTTTATAGAATAGTCCATCGCGTCATACCCTATGTTTCCTGCATTAACTAAGGTGTCGTCTTACAAAGGTATGCAGGAAACCATCTGAGTTAATCATGTTCTGTGCCTGGTGAGTGTCTGTATGTCCATTACTCTTATCTTTGCTGTCCCAGTGTCTGGGATGTGGCAAAGGGGAAGCAATCATGATAAAGTGGCTATGTGACCCCATGGGGGCACGCATGAGAACAATGGGTATGTGTGTCTGCATTGAGTGAGAAGTTTCATACACATGGAGAAGCGGAAAACTAAAGAGTACATACGGAGTGCACATGGAGTACATTTTGTACTCCACAATTCCCCCCTTTTCTTCATCATTGAACACTAAGAGTAATAGGTAACATGGAAATAATGGAAATCAGCACACATAACATGTATATACAGGAATGATAAACGGACATCAGAACAACCGGAATGGAAAGGATTAACCAGTGTTCGTCATAAAGTATCATTCAGATGGGGGAGTCGCTGTCATCGGAGGAGGTGTAGGAGGATTCAGAACCATTGTTTCTGTGGGGGGGGGGGGGGGGGGAGAGCAATGGTGGAGAGGGGGAAGATGCGTGGGGTGATTTTGTCCCACCCAGATGACGTGATCTGTCGTCCTGGACGGGACAGGGTGATGTCAGGGGTGGGACTGCAGAGTAGTAAGATTGTCCAGGCTAGGAGGATGCCCGCTACTGTCAAACATGTGGCAAGAAGAAACAAGCATAAAACAAGCCGTTGTTCTCATAACTGCCGAAAGGGGTTCCTAGGGCTCAATAGGCTAGGGCTGAAGGGGCCCCATGGAGCCCGTTGCTTCTTGACTCGATGTTGAGTCTGACACTGGGGAACTGGATTGGTTTGAGGGTTCTGCATTCTCTCCTTCAGGGTCAGCAACAGAGCTGTCATCTGTTGGAGCTGGGACTGGTCTGCAATGGGTGGCGTGTATCCACATGGCTCTTTCAGCAACCTTGACGGCCGTCTGCGTCATCAACAACACCTGGAATGAACCCGCCCATCTGTTGGACCGCCAGGTCTTTCTCCGGAAACACCGGATGATGACCCAGTCACCGGGGAGGTAGGAATGGAGAACCTTCTCAGCTGGGGTTGGGAGAGCAGCTGCCACCTGTTTGGGAGACTTGGGAGAGAGCAGGGGAGAGATTACAGCAGTGCTGTAGCATATCACGCTCGTAAAGAGCAGTTTGAGGAAGAGCTCCCAGCGCAGGGCCCGTTCCCATGGTCGGAGGCCGTCCCATTAGAATCTCAAAAGGACTAAGCCCTGCTCTGGAGTGTCTTTGTCGAATGCACATGTACATACGTACCGGAACAAATAAGAAACTGTCTCTTTTGCCAGAGAGCACCAAAGTCATGTACCACGCCGAAAGCGTAGCGTGAATCCGTGTAGATGGTGACAGACCAGCCAGCCGCCAGCTCGCAGGCCGCAGAGAGGGTCGTGAGTTCAGCAGCCTGTGCAGAGAGGTGAGAGGGCAACGAGCCGGAAGCAAGACAAGCGGAGGCAGATTAAACGACCCAACCAACCTGACATTGGCCGGTGCTAGGACAGCGGGAAGCCGACCCATCCACAAAAAGGACAACGTCAGGGTTGGCAAGAGGAGTGGAGCTGAGATCAGGCTGAGGTGAACAAACAGCAGAGACAGCTGCAACGCAGTCGTGTGGTTCACCATCGTCTGGTGAGGGAAGAAGGGTGGCGGGGTTATGGACAGTGCAACGTTTGACAGTGATGTTGGGCATGTCAAGGAGCACAGTGTTGTAACGTAGCCACCGGGCTGCGGACAGCTGTGACGTTTTCTGTTCAAGTAGGAGGAGCGAGACAGCATGGGGAACTTGAGACATAAGGGTGTAGGGATGGGGGACGCAGGGCGTGTGGGCCCTGACAGCTGCATTTACTGCCTGAAGGTCTTCAACGAACCTCCATTCAGTGGGCTGTCCGGGTGGGCATATCTTCTTCACGGGAAAGATGGGAGTGGAAACCGGGGAGGTGGGGCAAGGGACAATTATGCCCTTGTCACGCAAGGCATTGGATATAGGGCGGATGCCATTAACCGCTTCCGATTTCAAAGGGTACTGATGTTGGAGGGGACGGAAGTCAGATTTCGGGGTAATGATGACGGGCTCACAATTACGTATGAGACCTATATCATATTTCCCATCAGCCCAAAGATGGGAGGGGATGTTGTGAAGCTCCGGACCAAGTGCAGTGTGTGTGTGTGCCAGTGCATGGGCCTCAGTCACTGACAGTGAGGTGGAGGAAAGAGCCAACATTCGTGGCGTCACCGTAACGGTGGCGCTGACGTCTACCCAGTTTTATTTTAGTGAGGGGGACCAGTCGCGTGAAGAGTCGGCGGGAAGCCAATCTGACGCCAGAGAAGCTTGTCGCGTGAGTGGACCCGTATCTTTTCACTGGGAACCCCGTGGTTTTACCAAGGAGACGTGCGGGACCGAGTCATCAACCAAAAACAGCGCAGTTTGGTCAGTGTCTAATGTACATGTGACGAAACCCCATTTTGATGACCAATAGAAACGTCGTAATTCAAATCCCTGCTCTAGTTTTCCTGGCTGCGCCAGCGCTGTTCATAGTTTGAGTCGAATGTGAGGGTGACATGAGCGGTGCAGTGTAGGTTGTCCGCTGTCATGTAGGTCGATGCGTCCCCTGTTGTGGTGTGTGAGCAAGGGAGTAGAGCCACTGTGTGTATTGGGAGGCGGTAGGAGCCCACATGTAGACCCGTAGAGGGAGGGCGGGGTTATGTGTATGCAAAAAAATATTCGCTGCTGGTAACGAAGTGATGTACAGCCCTGCCATCTCTATCCAGCAAATTAAATGGGCAGTTATCAGAAATTAAAACAGGCAATTTTGTTGATGAGCTGTCATCCAGGCAAACAAGCGCACAGGAATGGATAATGGCTCCGTGACACACGTACCACTCGCAACAGTGGAGAGGACCGTTTGGCCGCTCCGTGTTAACCGTGGCCGGCCGATAGGCGGTTCTCACCACCGTTCGTGTGGCTCCCGTGTCTAACAAGAAAGGCAGCTCAGCATTTGCAAGACGCAAGGTTATCATTGGCAGTTTTCGGAAAGCTAGCTCATGAGATACATACTGTCCAAGTGGGGAAGCTAACAGCAAAGCAGAGTCTTCATTGCAAATCAGTGTATTTGGTTGTGTCTGTGCATTCATACGACCTGATGTGGCAGCAGATGTGTCCAGGACCCCCTCCTCCTCCTCCCGTGTCACCTGTCAGTCCGAACCCCGGTATGAGCCTCCCCGTGGGGCCCACTGGTTGTGAGGTCCGTTGCTCCATCCTCGGCCTCTTCCGCGCCTTTGGTTGATGCCCTTGACGGAGTGGACAGTCTTCAGCCCAGTGACCGGGCTGGCCACATGTGAAGCAGCAGTCGTCACCCGGTTGGGGGCCGCTGGGCTGGGCGTGTTGTCACGGGTTCTGACATCGTGAACGGTCCCCGGGTCTGTCCTGTTGCACAGGTTAGTAGGGTGAAGGAAGCCGCTGCGGCACCATGGAGGAGAGAGAGAGAGGTGCGATGTTTGTCCTGAGCCTGCCTTGCCTTCTGTTCTTCTTCCTTTTTCTGCATTTGATCGTGGGCATGATCAGCATGTCTCAGCAAGTCTTCCAGTCGTCTCTTTCCGTATCCTACGCAGTGTGTTTCTATGGCTTTCCTAACTCCGTCCTGCAGGCCGGCCAGGAAATGTTTGCAGAGGCGAGTTTCCCATTGGCCCCTGGCCGTGGACGGGGGAGAGGGAATTGGTGGCGGTTGGGGCGTTGGTGGTGTCAGACGGGGTGTCGGTGGTGGTCCCAGGATCGGTCTCATGGCGCCGCGTTGTTGGACAGGTTGTTGGACGCACCCGGAGTCGTCAGAGGGGTGTCCCAGAGACATCGCTATTGGCTGCGGATATAAGGAAGACAAAAGGAGAGAGAGAGGCTGGCTGCCATGTGAGTATGGCGGAGGGGTGGATGTCAGAGATGGATTAGGAGAGGTGTGTGAGAACGGGTCTTTGGTTGATACGTGAGCTGTCGTATCTCTGTCTTTGTCCGAGTCGTCGCTGCGCGTCATAGTCCTCTGTAGCCTTTTTCTTTCCCTACTTTCACACTCTTTCTCCCACATTCCCAAAATTCTTTCTTGCTCTGCCATATACTCTAACCATGTTGTAGGAATCTTTTTCCTTTCTAAGACCTTCGCTTTTCCCTTTTCCATGGACTGTCGGACTTTCATTAGTTTATTCTTGCTCAAAGTTCCTTCAATAGGAAATCCATGACCTGTATCCAGTCTAAAACATATTTTACCGAGTCTTCACCATATTTCCTTATCACTCATTATCTGATAGATCGGACCCTCCATATCTGTCGGGGGCGGTTTACTGCCCTTGTTTCCCTTTTATTTTCTTTTTTTCCCCTCAAAATTCAATTAATCCTACCAAATGACCACTTCTATTAGTGCGAGACCGAGGGTGAACAGCCGCTCAATTGTCAGTGCACGACCTCATCTGGTTTCAATAGTACGCGTTTTAAATGATCATTTTATCCTTTAAATAATTCTGCTTACCCGTGCTATGAATCTCCCAGGGTTTTGCTGAGGTATCTCAGCGACACCGACCAAACGGACCACCCGCCTCTCCCTTTCTTCTTCTCAAACCTGGTGAGGTTATTGGGAGATCGGTGACTATGTTCTTGTCCCGAGATGATCAGTCAGCCGGTTGTCCGTCTGGCGGGGCGAAGTGAGATCCCGCTTCTGACACCAAATTGTTGTGGATTTTCCTT
This sequence comes from Lampris incognitus, assembly GCF_029633865.1. Classification (NCBI taxonomy): domain Eukaryota; kingdom Metazoa; phylum Chordata; class Actinopteri; order Lampriformes; family Lampridae; genus Lampris; species Lampris incognitus. Next base: position 12,168 of record NW_026611096.1, read on the forward strand.
TATCGTTTTAATGGGCTCTTGCCCCAGCAACCTCTGGGGAGAATAATCATCGGACAGATATTGAAGCAAACAGAGAATTTTTAATGCATCTGCAGATGGAGAGACATAAGGCCACACAGAGGTTCGTCTGTGAGGATATGCTCTGCCTCTGAGCTGGAGATAGTGGTTTTTTATAGAACAGTCCGTCGCGTCATACACTATGTTTCCTGCGTCAACTAAGGTGTAATCTTACAAAGGAATGAAGGAAACATCTACGTTAATCATGTTCTGTGCCTCGTGAGTGTCTGTACGCCTGTTGCACTTGTCTTTTGCTGTACCTGGCCGTTCCTGGGATGCGGCAACGGGGAGGCAAGCATAGTAACAGTTGCTATGTGGCCCCATGGAAGGTACGCATGAGAACAATGGTTATGTGTGTCTGCAGTGAGTGAGAAGTTTCATACACACAGACAAGTGGAAAACTACAGAGTACATACGGAGTGCATATGGAGAACATTTTGTACTCCACATACATCACCAACATCCTGCTCAGCTCTCCCCTTCTCAGCCTCCTCCTGCTCAGCTGCACCACTCTCCTCTCAGAGCCTCACCGCAGCCACATCGTGATGACACGACTGGTACGAATGACATTGCGAGCTACTTGGTGCGCCGAGAGCTTGTGAATTCCGGTCTCATCCAGTTCAACGAGCGCCCAGAAAAGTATTAGGCATGGAAGTCCTCTTTCTTCAACGCCATTGAAGGACTGAACTTAACTGCCAGCGAGGAGCTCGACCTCTTGACAAAGTCGTTAGGAAAAGAGTTCTCAGAGCACGTTACAAGGATTCGCTATGTGCACGTCGCCGACCCTGTAGTGGGCCTACAACATGTCTGGGAACGCCTAGAAGAGTGCTCCCCTGAAGTGATCGAGAGAGCGCTCTTCGAGAGGATAGAGAACTTTCCAAAAATCTCTCAGAAAGACCCCGTAAAGTTGAGGGAACTGGGAGACCTGCTGATGGAGTTAGACTCTGCTAAGTGTGAGGGCTACCTGCCGGGGCTCTCGTACCTGGACACCGGCAGGAGTGTCAACCCGGTCGTTGAGAAGCTGCCACACAGTCTACAAGAGAGGTGGATAACTAAGGGTTCCCAGTACAAAGAGCAGCACCATGCCCCCCCCCCATTCACCTTCTTCGCAGACTTCCTCTGCAGCGAGGCACACAGAAGAAACGACCCCAGCTTTACTCTCCCTTCAGCTCCCTCGAAAACGTCAGACAAGTCCTCCACAGGGTTCTCAAAACATGAGCGATCAGAAAAGGAATTCGAGCAGCATGCCTGGCGACAAAGGGAAACAATGCCCCATCCATCAGAAGCGCCATCCTCTAAAGAAATGTCGGGGTTTTCGAAGCAAGTCTCTTGAGGAGCGCAAAGCCTTTCTGAATGAGAATGGTGCCTGCTACAGGTGTTGCTCCTCCACAACTCACTTGGCGAAGAACTGTAAGGCAACTTTGAAGTGCAGCGAATGTGAGAGCGATGACCACATAGCGGCGCTCCACCCTGGACCTCCTCCACGGGACAAAAGAGACAAGGACCCCACCTCAGAGCATGGCGGGGAGAGTGAAGAGGAGGCGCCTCCACCAGCAGTCACTTCTAAATGCACAGCACACCCAGACAGAGCTAGTAACGTCTACATCGTCCTGGACGACCAGAGCAACAGATCTCTGGCGAGGTCTGATTTCTTCTACCTCATCCAAATCAGAGGTTCAGACTCACCGTACACCCTGCGTACATGTGCAGGAGTCACCGAGACATCTGGAAGAAGAGCCACAGGGTTCTTGGCGGAGTCGTTGGATGGAAAAAACAAGTGTGCTGCTTCCAACACTCATTGAGTGCAACCATATGCCTGACGATCGGTCAGAAATCCCGACCCCAGAAGCTGCACAGCACCACAGCCACCTGAAGTCCATCGCTCGCAGAATCCCTCGCCTGGACCCTGAAGCCCAGATCCTGATACTTCTGGGACGCCACATCCTTCAGGTCCACAAAGTCAGGGAGCAACGCAATGGTCCTCCCAGCGCCCCCTATGCCCAACGTCTAGACCTGGGTTGGGTGGTTATAGGGGACGTGTGCCTGGGTTCAGCCCACAAGCCAGCAGCTGTGACTCCCTATCGCACCAGCGTGCTCGAAAACGGAAGGCCATCTCTCCTCACTCCGTGCCCCAACCGTCTCCAGGTCAAGGAAATGTTCCTCCTTACAGCATCAAACATGACACCCCAGTCCCTGATGACGACAAAGTGCGGCTTTCCATCGAAGATCGTCTGTTCCTGGAGTTCATGGACAGAGAGATGGTGATGGACGACACCAACAGCTGGGTGGCGCCTCTCCCATTCCGATCCCCTCGTCGACGGCTCCCTTACAATCGAGACCAAGCTCTCAGCAGACTTACCTCTCCCCGCCGCACCCTGGAAAGAAAGCCTAAGATGAAAGCCGACTTCGTCACACCTTCATGCAAAACATCTTTGATCGCGACCAGGCTGAGTTGGCCCCACCACTACCGGAGGGAAGTGAGTGCTGGTACTTACTTATCTTCGGCGTCTACCACCCTCAAAAGCCAGACAAGATCAGGGTTGTCTTCGATTCCAGCGCTCAACATCACGGCATCTCCCTGAACGATGTGCGTACTACTTACCGGCCCGGATCTGAACAACAGCTTGCTGGGAGTCTTGCTGCGCTCCCGAAGAGAAACAGTGGCTGTCATAGCGGACATCGAGCAGATGTTTCACAGCTTCGTCGTTCGAGAAGACAACAGAGATTTCTTGTGTTTCCTGTGGTTCAACAACAACGACCCCAACCGAGAGATTGCCGAGTATCGCATGAAAGTCCACGTATTCGGCAACTCACCATCCCCAGCTGTCGCCATCTATGGACTTCACCGAGCAGCAGAACACAGCTCCAGGGAACACGGAATGGATGCCAAGCACTTAGTGGAACGCGACTTCTACGTCGACGACGGCCTCGCTCTGGCTGCGTTGCGTCCCGAGGGGCAGCCGTGAGTAGAGGGAGGAGTCGTTGGCAGCTTGACTGGAGGTGGCCACTTGCTGTGTATTTAGTATAGCAGCACACTCAGCTGCTCCCTCAACCTGTAGTGCGATGGTAATTGCTCTGGACAGCAGCAGATCGTCTTTTTCCAGCAGGAGAGTCTCACGCACCTTTGCGTTGTTGGTGTGTTCGATTAGCTGGTCGCGAACCATCTCGTCCTGAAGCGCGCCAAACTTGCATGAGCTAGCTAGCCCTCGCAAATTAGCTACGTACTGCCGCACAGACTCACCAGGCAGTTGGTGTCGCTGACGGAATATAAATCGCCGAAGGAGGGCACTCTGTGGAGCAGCGAAATGGGTGCTCATAAGTCCCACAGCTTCGTCAAAGTTTGTGACGTTCCCCAGAGTCCCGAGCACACGATGACCCTCTGCTCCCAAGCAGTGTAGCAACAGAGCCGTCTTCCTAGCCTGGCTCACGTCGTCGAGCCCTGAGGCGATGATGTAATTTTCAAAACTATGTAGCCAGCGAGTCCATGGTACCGGAGGCTCGCCAGGTAACGCCAGGAAGGGGGCAGGTGGTGGGAGAGAGATATCAGCCATCCTCGTCGCCAATATTGTATTGAGAAATCACGTCAGGACACAGCGCTGTCGCTCGACACAACCTCTACGTTGCATTCTTTATTTAGACTGACACAGCATCACAGGCAGACCCGATCAAACAACCCAGAGCCCGCAGGCATCACCAAGCGATCCCAGCACAATAGAACAGCACCAAATCAAATGCAGCACTGTCGATGTGTGCAGACATAACAAGGGGCTTACCAGCGTTTCCCATTGGAAGTAACAACCCCTTTCAGCCCGCGATTTAGCAAACACCGTTCACATGTGTCGCACCGGGCATTCATGCAGCATAAGCCTCGGTTTGTAGCTAAGAGCCGTTCACAATGTGCTGCACGAGGCCTACCTACACATGTAGCCTGAGCCTCGAATGTTGCTAGTGCTAGCTAACGTTAGCTAGTACAAGAAGTGAATCTCTTGTGCTGCTTAGCTTACGGGTGCTTAATAGTGACGAGCATAATCGTTCAATAAACATTAGGCTCACATGCATCGAAACTGACGATATTAAATGATTCCAAGTAGAAAATTCAACAAGCCAACTAGCTAGATAGCATTTGCCTTGGCGTGGGACTGACAAGCTAGCATAAGCTAACGTGAGCTAGTGAAAATTCGCACACATTAAAATGTATCTGGATGTAACGTTACATGTATATAGACATCTCCGATATCGTTATGCAAGCAGGTGAGCGGCTAACGTTAAACCGGAATTAAGCAAGCGAGACTGTGTGGCTAGCTAGAATTAGCAGGCCCCGTTTATAGCAGCTAGCAGCAGGTCTGTCTTCTAACGTCAGGCGTAGCCAATCGCTCGGTTGGTTGTCGGTGTGATAACGTGGCAATATTCGCTAACTTTTTAAAAAAAATAATATTCGCTAACTAACGTTAGCTAGCTTATGCTAGCTAGTCGTTTCCTAGCCAGGCTAGCTAGCTATGAACGTATAAACTGCCGTGCGATAACGTTATAATTAGCTTTAATCAGTCACTTAAAAATCACACCCGAGTGTGCCAAAATGTTACAAAAACATGTCGATATTCAATGTTTACTGGGGTTTTTCGCGCTTCGGCTCACTTCTTACCGAGAAATTGGCACTTGGCACAAGTTGGCCGTGAACTTGACTTCTCCTCAGGGCTCCAAGCAGTGAAAAGAAAAATGGCATAAAATCAAGAGATTTTGAGAACCAAAGTTTGGCTACGTCAGTAGTCACGTGACATACTGGATGGAAAAATAGTCTTTGGTTTTAAGTCAGTCAAATACATTGAACCAATGAGGCCCTGATTTCCATTGAATTAAAGGGATTTTAATACATATATAGACCCAAAATATCATAAATACAATTATATCGGGTCCAATCAAATAAAAAACACGCTTTAATTGAATGGCAGCATATGATCACTTTTTACTGTGTGGATGCAAACAGTGAAACTTATGTAACCCCTTTTTCACTGGCGGGTGAAGTAATACTTGGGGTAGTATTGGTCGAGGATCAATGACCACACCGGGTTATAGAACTCAGGTTTAATCGTGGCTCAGTAGGCAGACGTAATAACCATACGTGGTAGTGGTGTAACCATAATAACAGTCCGGGTAGTACATAACACCTAGTGTAGTTCCAGTGGATATACATGGCGTTATATCACTACAACCAGCTGCACTGATGTTTGCTCGGGAGCTACAGACGCCTGTGGATCTGGTCTTTGGCAAGCCGCCAAACCCGCCAGTACGAGTGCCGCCGGGCCAGGACTATGTAGACGCACTACAGGACCGGATGGAGGCTCCTCATCAGCTGGCTCCAGAGAATATGGCTTCTGCAGGGGAAAGGCAGAAGAGAGCCTATGATGTACGTTGCCACCGCAAAGAGTACCAGCAGGGGGGCAACGTATGGGTGTATAACCCACGGCGAATGAAGGGACGGTCCCCAAAGCTGAACAGCAACTGGGAGGGGCCCTGCCTCATCCTGAAGAGGATCTCAGAGGTCATCTATAGAGTGAAGCTCCACAGCCGCCCTCGGATAGTCATCCTTCACCAAGATCGCCTCGCACCTTACTTAGTACAGACCAGGCTACCGGGGTCCAGGGATGGGGTAAGGACACTGCTGGATCAAAGCCAACCTCCCTGGATGTCAGCAAGGAGCTACCATTAGAGCACCTTGTTTTGGGCCAGGGAGGGGGCGGGGACACTGGGTTTACAGAGCTGCCCTCCCTGGCCAGGAATGGAAACAGCGGTGACGTCGACGTCGACAGTGGGGGCTCAGACCCAGCGGATGCAGAGCCGCCCCCGTCATCCATCAGCAGCCCGCGGCAAGGAGCAGCCCGGGATGGGAGAGGTGCTCGGCGGAAGAAACCCTCATGGTGGATGGACCCATCCACATGGGATTTGGGTTAGGCCAACGGGACGTTGGTCTTTCAAGGAAGGAGGCAGTGTGGCGAATTCAACTAGAGTGTTCCTGCTCCAAGTTCATTTGCATGTTACCCACGATGCAACTGAAATGTCGATGTTTTGGTTATGTTGTGGGCTATTGAACACGTTAAAAACGGGCATATCTGTTACAGATAGCGGGGATGCGGTGCAAGGTGATGGGGACGTTACGAGAGAAGTTGATTAGACAACATGCTATTTCCCACCATGAGGGTAAAGAGTAGGCAAATAGATAAGTTCGCTTCTGTGGCCAAGAAAAGAATCAAGCTGAGACCAAAACGAATTTGTGACTGTTATGACTAGCTTGGCTTGCGGTCATTAAAAGCTTGCTTGTTAACTCTGAAAGGTTTGCTGAGAAGTCCATTATTTGATCACGTCAAAATATCATCATGTTAATTTTATGTCAACCCATTTGGCCCCGTTACACTGGGAGGAGCCATTACATATGAAGCCCCTGCCCCCCAAAAAAACAAACAAAAACAAAACAAAAATAAAAAATGATGTCAGTCATTTATTTGCGACTGTTGTGCGGACTGTGTGTGTTGAGCAGCGACCCCCGGTACACCCTTGTTACAGTCGTTTTTGCTGACCCGGAAGTTGTACTGTCAAGCAAGCGCCACAAAAGAAACGCGCGCGGACAGCCTGGACACGGCAGCACTGGCACATCCTACAAGATTAATAAAGTGTGAGTATTAATCATATACGTTTTGATGCAAGCTGTGCCTTGCCCCTTTAAGGAGAGGGCTTAGTGGGTATTGTGTGTGTGTGTGGGGGGGGGGGAGGTGATGTAGACGCAGCCGTGTGTGTGTGTGTGTGTGTGTCTGTGTATTTTCTGTTTGTAGCCGCAGCCGCGGAGACGCTAGTTTGCCGACAGATAGGAAGGTAGCCACCGTTACCAGTGATGATTGTATGCATCACAGGGAGGGAGGGAGGCTGCCGTGTGTTAAATGGGACTGCAGTGCAGTGCAGTGGCCGGCCCGTTCTCCACCGCAGAGTTGGTCCGGACTCTTTATGAAGTTGTTACCAGCTACGAGCCAGGCTAAGCTAAATAGACTAGCGAGACACCCACCGGAGGCTTCCAACTACGGTTCGGAGCCGCGACGCTGGAGAGGTAACAGTACTAGACGTGCTGCTGCACTAGACGTTTTGTTGTTTTGTTGTGTTAAGTTACAAGTAAAGCTGAGCGTCGCTGTGTAAGTTAGCTTTTACCTAATCAACGTTAGCCAACTTGCTAAGTAGGCTGTTGCTCTGCGTGCGCGTTTTCATTTTTGGGGTAGCATGCGGCGATAGCTTTTGTTAAAAAGCATGCTAATTTGCCCTGGGAATCAGTGGAGGCTGATGGAAGTGCCCCATTTGTATCTTAACTGTCATCTTCTTCTCTCTATAGACACTGTGGGACCTGAGCAGGACCCAAACAGACCTCACCAGCGATGCAGTCCCAGGTAGACCAGTATAGTATGGTCTATAATAGCAGATCATGATCCAGCTCAAGGTTATTGTAGTTCACTAAAACTGAACTAAAACCAGGTGTGAAAAGAGAAGAAAAAAAAAACGTTTCAGTTCACTGAAATAAAAATAAAACTTGACTTTAGAGGAGCAAGAAGAGGAAGCGAGTGAAGGCAGAGCCGAAGATCAAATGGTGGAAGTTGAAGAAGGAAAACTGTTGTGTGGAGTTCAGGCAGGGGTTAAGACAGGCACTGGGTGGATAGTGGAGAGTTGCCGGACGGCTGGGCAACCACTGCAGAAATAGTGAGGGAGACAGCTAGGAAGGTACTTGGTGTGTCGGCAGGACAGAGGAAGGAAGACAAGGAGACTTGGTGGTGGAGTGAGGACGTACAGCAAAGTATACAGAAGAAGAGGTTGGCAAAGAAGAAATGGGATAGTCAGAGAGATGAAGAAAGTAGACAGGAGTACAAGGAGACACAGCGTAAAGCTAAGAGAGGTGGCAAAGGCAAAAGGCGTATGGTGAGTTGTATGACAGGTTAGACACTAAGGAAGGAGAAAAGGACTTGTACCGATTGGCTAGACAGAGGGACCGAGCTGCAAAGGATGTGCAGCAGCTTAGGGTGATGAAGGATAGAGATGGAAATGTGCTGACGAGCGAAGAGAGTGTGCTGAGAAGGTGGAAGGAGTACATTGGGGGGCTGATGAATGAAGAAAATAAGAGAGAGAGAGCAGGTTGGATGATGTGGGGATAGTGAATCAGGAAGTGCAGTGGATTAGCAAGGAGGACGTGAGGGCAGCTATGAAGAGGATGAAGAGTGGCAAGGCAGTTGGTCCTGATGACATACCTGTGGAGGCATGGAGATGTTTAGGAGAGATGGCAGTGGGGTTTTTAACTAGATTGTTTAACTCAATCTTGGAAAGGGAGAGGATGCCTGAGGAGTGGAGAAGAAGCATACCAGTACCGATTTTCAAGAACCAGGGCGATGTGCAGAACTGTAGCAACTACAGAGGTATAAAGTTGATCAGCCACAGCATGAAGATTTGGGAAAGAGTAATCGAAGCTAGGTTAAGAGGAGGAGAGGTGACGATTAGCGAGCGGCAGTATGGTTTCATGCCACGAAAGAGCACCACAGATGCGATGTTTGCTTTGAGAGTGTTGATGGAGAAGTATAGAGAAGGCCAGAAGGAGTTACATTGTGTCTTTGTAGATTTAGAGAACGCATAAGCCAGGGCGCCGAGAGAGGAGATGTGGTATTGTATGAGGAAGCCGGGAGTTGCCGAGAAGTATGTAGGAGTGGTGCAGGATATGCACGTGGAAGTGTGACAGTGGCGAGGTGACAGATGGGTTCAAGGTGGAGGTGGGATTACATCAAGGATCGGCTCTGAGCCCCTTCTTGTTTGCAATGGTGATGGACAGGTTGACGGATGAGATCAGGCAGGAGTCTCCATGGACGATGATGTTCGCGGATGACATTGTGATCTGTAGCAAGAGTAGGGTGCAGGTGGAGGAGAGCCTGGAGATGTGGAGGTATGCACTGGAGAGAAGAGGAATGAAAGTCAGTAGGAGCAAGACGGAATACCTGTGTGTGAAAGAGAGGGAAGACAGTGGAATGGTCAGGAGTGGAGGTGACGAAGGCATTTGACTTTAAATACTTGGGGTCAACAGTCCAAAGTAACGGGGAGTGCAGGAGAGAGGTGAAGAAGAGAGTGCAGGTAGGGCGGAGAAGAGTGTCAGGAGTGATTTGCGACAGAAGGGTGCTAGCAAGTGTTAAAGGGAAGGTTTACAAGATGGTTGTGAGACCAGCTACGTTGTATGGTTTGGAGACAGTGGCACTGACGAAAAGACAGCAGGAGGCGGAGCTGGAGGTGGCAGAGTTGAAGACGCTAAGGTTTTCACTGGGAGTGACGAAGAAGCACAGGATTAGGCACGATTATATTAGAGGGACCGCTCAAGTCGGACGGTTTGGAGACAAAGCAAGAGAGGCAAGATTGAGATGGCTTGGACATGTGTGGAGGAGAGATGCTGATTATGGAGCTGCCAGGGAAGAGAAGAAGAGGAAGGCCAAAGAGGAGGTTTATGGATGTGGTGAGGGAAGACATGCAGGTGGCTGGTGTGACAGAGGAAGACGCAGAAGACAGGAAGAAATGGAAACGGATGATCCGCTGTGGCAACCCCTAACGGGAGCAGCCGAAAGTAGTAGATCTATGTCATATGTACATTATTTGCAATTAGTTCATAAGTCATTCATAATTCATGTGTGATTTCGTCATTCCTAGGTTATGTGCAGCTATTTACATGCAGTTATGTAGCCTAAATTATTATTTACATGCAGTCATGTGCAGTTATTTACATATGTTATGTAGTTATGTCATAGACATGTGATAACATTTTATAATTTATGCAATGTTTATTGAAACATTCTTTCTCTGTATTGCCCTCCTATACAGTTTTACAAAAAGGTTTGAATTCTCAAAGTTCTTCAGTAAAGTTCCTCAACTTGGACTGGGACTCTGTATTTCTTTGGGATTCTTCATGTTGGCTATCTGTCGGCCTGTCTATACATGGACACAAATACGTAGGACAGAATAGGCGGTCTTCTCGTTCCCCCCCCGCCATTTAAAGAAAAAAAAAATTGTGTGTCTTTTTCTATCTTATCCCTCAAGGGTTAAAACCTCAACTAGGGCTTCTTGTTACCTTTCCAGGGTTCAAGCCACAACTAGGGTTACCTGGCAGAATTCGGGTTTGAGGTTAAGATTGGGGTTAAGCCAGGGGAAAGGGTACCCCCATCCGGCCACTCGTCAGGCGCTGGCATAATAGGTGTACATTATGTACAGTAGATTGGATGATTGTATGACCGCCTGGCCAGCAGGTGGAGCCATGGAGGCACCAATCTCAGTAATATGAGTTGCATAGATGACCCCGTCATGCAGCGCAGGCGATTCTGAACGGTGCAAATAAACGAAGCACATGGCTGCATGGAGTTGAGCTCCACGAAAAATACAAGAGTTAATTAAATGCGATAAAGTGGAAACGGTTAATTTAAATGCGATAAAGTGGAAACGTTGTAGAACCAGCATCATCACAGCTCAGTACTGCACGTGTACAGCACGTGTACAGCCAGTGTATGGTCCCACAGCTGTGGTCAGCATCACGTCATTCAGCACGCTGTTGTTCATCAAGCTGTTTGTACAGCTAGCCGTGTATCAGTCAACCAAACGACCAGCTTATGTTAGCTCATGTACAGTTTGGAAACAGCTAATGTTAGCTTGTGTACAGGAGGAAATACATTGTCAACGAACATTTGTGTCATCTCGTCATTTATGGTTGGCGTTCACAACGCCGCTAAATCTCAACAATTGCGACAGATAGTAAATCTGTGTCTGTCCAAACGTTTGTAGTTCAAACGTTTACAATAGGTTAGAAATTTAAATCCGCATTCCCAAATAAAATGGAATTAACCTTGTACACTGTCCATCAACAAGATGTTTAGATGGCGGCCACCTTCTTCAGGCGAGGGCTTAGACTTTTCACGACCGGGCGGCATCTCGGTGGCCTTCTAAGGCTCGTAAAAATCAAATTAACAATCGAAAAAATAGCCAACATTAATCCAACTCACCGAACAGCGGGCGACGTAGCTCTGTGCCGGACTCCATCGAAAAGAGAGAATGAGGCTCCGCCTCTTAATATATACTGGGAAATATGACACCACTTCCGGTAGATGTCACGCTCTCCACAAAAGGCGGCCCCCCACGCCGTTGTCACGGGAAACGTGACGCGACATCCGGCAAACGCGCGCCCTCCCCATAGACGGAAAAAAACAGAAAGGGGGAGAAAAAAAGAAAAAAAAAAGACAAAAGGGGACAGTGTGTTTTTTCCAGAGACGGGTTCGGGTTAGAGTTATAGGACCGTGTGTCCGAGGAAAGTGACGTGTTGTTGACAAAATTGGAGTTTGGAGAGAGTAGCTTGGTGACCTTCTTGGGCCAAATGGCGTAAGAGAGAGACCGAGTCACGGCTGCACTGCGGTGTGGTGGGGGCACAAAGCAGGAGGTCGTCGACGTACTGCCATAGGGTTGAGCCGCGCGTCAGCGTAAGTGTGCTAAGGCTGTCTCGAAGCGCCCCGTTGTAGATCGTGGGGCTTTCACAATAGCCCTGCCACAGCCTTGTCCATGTGTAAGGCCGACCGTCAAATAGGAACGCAAACCAGAACTGGCCGTCAGGATGAACAGGGACGCTGAAGAAAGCGTTGGCAAGGTCCACAACGGTAAACCGCCGTGCAGAAGGGGGAACCTGAGACATAAGGGTGTAGGGATTGGGGACGCAGGGCGTGCGGGCCCTGACAGCTGCATTTACTGCCTGAAGGTCTTGAACGAACCTCCATTCAGTGGGCTGTCCGGGTGGGCGTATCTTCTTCACGGGAAAGATGGGAGTGGAAACCGGGGAGGTGGGGCAAGGGACAATTATGCCCTTGACACGCAAGGCATTGAATACAGGGCAGATGCCATTAACCGCTTCCGGTTTCAAAGGGTACTGAGGTTGGTGGGGACGGAAGTCGGATTTCGGGGTAATGATGACGGGCTCACAATTACGTATGAGACCTACATCCTATTTCCCGTCAGCCCAAAGATGGGAGGGGATGTTGTGAAGCTGCGGAGCAAGTGCAGTGTGTGTGTGTGTGTGTGTGCGTTTGTGTGTATGGGCCTCAGTCACTGACGGTGAGGGGGCGGAAAGAGCCAACATTCGTGGCGTCACAGCAACGGTGGCGCTGACGTCTACCCGGTATAATTTTAGTGAGGGGGACCAGTCGCGTGAAGAGTCGGCGGGAAGCCAATCTGACGCCAGAGAAGCTTGTCGCGCGAGTGGACCCGTATCTGTCCACTGGGAACCCCGTGGTTTTACCAAGGAGACGTGCGGGACCGAGTCATCAACCGAAAACAACGCAGTTTGGTCGGTGTCTAATGTACACGTGACATGAGCGGTGCAGTGTAGGTTGTCCGCTGTCATGTAGGTCGATGCGTCCCCTGTTGTGGTGTGTGAGCAAGGGAGCAGAGCCACTGTGTGTATTGGGAGGCGGTAGGAGCCCACATGTAGACCCGTAGAGGGAGGGCGGGGTTATGTGTATGCAAAAAAATATTCGCTGCTGGTAACGAAGTGATGTACAGCCCTGATGAGGTGGAAACAACAGAGATGCCCAGTTGGATCATGCCATCTCCATCCAGCAAATTAAATGGGCAGTTATCAGAAATTAAAACAGGCAATTTTGTTGATGAGCTGTCATCCAGGCAAACAAGCGCACAGGAACGGATAATGGCTCCGTGACACACGTACCACTCGCAACAGTGGAGAGGACCGTTTGGCCGCTCCGTGTTAACCGTGGCCGGCCGATAGGCGGTTCTCACCACCGTTCGTGTGGCTCCCGTGTCTAACAAGAAAGGCAGCTCAGCATTTTTAAGACGCAAGGTTATCATTGGCAGTTTTCGGAAAGCTAGCTCATGAGATACATACTGTCCAACTGGGGAAGCTAACAGCAAAGCAGAGTCTTCATTGCAAATCAGTGTATTTGGTTGTGTCTGTGCATTCATACGACCTGATGTGGCAGCAGATGTGTCCAGGACCCCCTCCTCCTCCTCCCGTGTCGCCTGTCAGTCCGAACCCCGGTATGAGCCTCCCCGTGGGGCCCACTGGTTGTGAGGTCCGTTGCTCCATCCTCGGCCTCTTCCGCGCCTTTGGTTGATGCCCTTGACGGAGTGGACAGTCTTCAGCCCAGTGACCGGGCTGGCCACATGTGAAGCAGCAGTCGTCACCCGGTTGGGGGCCGCTGGGCTGGGCGTGTTGTCACGGGTTCTGACATCGTGAACGGTCCCCGGGTCTGTCCTGTTGCACAGGTTAGTAGGGTGAAGGAAGCCGCTGCGGCACCATGGAGGAGAGAGAGAGAGGTGCGATGTTTGTCCTGAGCCTGCCTTGCCTTCTGTACTTCTTCCTTTTTCTGCATTTGATCGTGGGCATGATCAGCATGTCTCAGCAAGTCTTCCAGTCGTCTCTTTCCGTATCCTACGCAGTGTGTTTCTATGGCTTTCCTAACTCCGTCCTGCAGGCCGGCCAGAAAATGTTTGCAGAGGTGAGTTTCCCATTGGCCCCTCGCCGTGGACGGGGGAGAGAGAATTGGTGGCGGTTGGGGTGTTGGTGGTGGTGGTGGTGTCAGACGGGGTGTCGGTGGTGGTCCCAGGATCGGTCTCATGGCGCCGCGTTGTTGGACAGGTTGTTGGACGGACCCGGAGTCGTCAGAGGGGTGTCCCAGAGACATCGCTATGAGCTGCGGATATAAGGAAGACAAAAGGAGAGAGAGAGGCTGGCTGCCATGTGAGTATGGCGGAGGGGTGGATGTCAGAGATGGAATAGGAGAGGTGTGTGAGAACGGGTCTTTGGTTGATACGTGAGCTGTCGTATCTCTGTCTTTACCGAGTCGTCGCTGCACGTCACAGTCTTCTGTAGCCTTTTTCTTTCCCTACTTTCACACTCTTTCTCCCACATTCCCAAAATTCTTTCTTGCTCTGCCATATACTCTAACCATGTTGTAGGAATCTTTTTCCTTTCTAAGACCTTCGCTTTTCCCTTTTCCATGGACTGTCGGACTTTCATTAGTTTATTCTTGCTCAAAGTTCCTTCAACAGGAAACCCATGATCCTGCATCCAGTCTAAAACATATTTTACCGAGTCTTCACCATATTTGCTTATCACGCATTATCTGATAGATCGGACCCTCCATATTTATCGGGGGCAGTTTACTGCCCTTGTTTCCCTTTTATTTTCTTTTTTCCCCCTCAAAATTCACTTGATCCTTCCAAATGACCACTTCTATTAGTGCGAGACCGAGGGTGAACAGCCGCTTAATTGTCAGTGCACGACCTCATCTGGTTTCAATAGTACGCGTTTTAAATGATCATTTTATCCTTTAAAGAATTCTGCTTACCCGTGCGATGAATCTCCCAGGGTTTTGCTGAGAGATCTCAGCGACACCGAACAAACGGACCACCCGCCTCTCCCTTTCTTCTTCTCAAACCTGGTGAGGTTATTGGGAGATCGGTGACTATGTTCTTGTCCCGAGATGATCGGTCAGCCGGTTGTCCGTCTGGCGGGGCGACGTGAGATCCCGCTTCTGACACCAAATTGTTGTGGATTTCCTTTATCCTTTTAATGGGCTCTTGCCCCAGCAACCTCTGGGGAGAATAATCATCGGACAAATATTAAAGAAAACAGAGAATCTTTAATGCATCTGCAGATGGAGAGACATAAGGCCACACAGAGGTTGTCTGTGAGGATATGCTCTGCCTCTGAGCTGGAGATAGTGGTTTTTTATAGAACAGTCCGTCGCGTCATACACTATGTTTCCTGCGTCAACTAAGGTGTAATCTTACAAAGGAATGAAGGAAACATCTACGTTAATCACGTTCTGTGCCTCGTGAGTGTCTGTACGCCTGTTGCACTTGTCTTTTGCTGTACCTGGCCGTTCCTGGGATGCGGCAACGGGGAGGCAAGCATAGTAACAGTTGCTATGTGGCCCCATGGAAGGTACGCATGAGAACAATGGTTATGTGTGTCTGCAGTGAGTGAGAAGTTTCATACACACAGACAAGTGGAAAACTACAGAGTACATACGGAGTGCATATGGAGAACATTTTGTACTCCACATACATCACCAACATCCTGCTCAGCTCTCCCCTTCTCAGCCTCCTCCTGCTCAGCTGCACCACTCTCCTCTCAGAGCCTCACCGCAGCCACATCGTGATGACACGACTGGTACGAATGACATTGCGAGGTACTTGGTGCGCCGAGAGCTTGTGAATTCCGGTCTCATCCAGTTCAACGAGCGCCCAGAAAATTATTGGGCATGGAAGTCATCTTTCTTCAACGCCATTGAAGGACTGAACTTAACTGCCAGCGAGGAGCTCGACCTCTTGACAAAGTCGTTAGGAAAAGAGTTCTCAGAGCACGTTACAAGGATTCGCTATGTGCACGTCGCCGACCCTGTAGTGGGCCTACAACATGTCTGGGAACGCCTAGAAGAGTGCTCCCCTGAAGTGATCGAGAGAGCGCTCTTCGAGAGGATAGAGAACTTTCCAAAAATCTCTCAGAAAGACCCCGTAAAGTTGAGGGAACTGGGAGACCTGCTGATGGAGTTAGACTCTGCTAAGTGTGAGGGCTACCTGCCGGGGCTCTCGTACCTGGACACCGCCAGGGGTGTCAACCCGATCGTTGAGAAGCTGCCACACAGTCTACAAGAGAGGTGGATAACTAAGGGTTCCCAGTACAAAGAGCAGCACCATGCCCCCCCCCCATTCACCTTCTTCGCAGGCTTCCTCTGCAGCGAGGCACACAGAAGAAACGACCCCAGCTTTACTCTCCCTTCAGCTCCCTCGAAAACGTCCAACAAGTCCTCCACAGGGTTCTCAAAACATGAGCGATCAGAAAAGGTATCAAGACACGCCAAAAGGCATGTCTCCACCCACAAGACAGAGGTCTCAACAAACCGCTCAGCTTCTCAGTCACGCAGTTCGAGCAGCATGCCTGGCGACAAAGGGAAACAATGTCCCATCCATGAGAAGCGCCATCCTCTAAAGAAATGTCGGGGTTTTCGAAGCAAGTCTCTTGAGGAGCGCAAAGCCTTTCTGAATGAGAATGGTGCCTGCTACAGGTGTTGCTCCTCCACAACTCACTTGGCGAAGAACTGTAAGGCAACTTTGAAGTGCAGCGAATGTGAGAGCGATGACCACATAGCGGCGCTCCACCCTGGACCTCCTCCACGGGACAAAAAAGACAAGGACCCCACCTCAGAGCATGGCGGGGAGAGTGAAGAGGAGGCGCCTCCACCAGCAGTCACCTCTAAATGCACAGCACACCCAGACAGAGCTAGTAACGTCTACATCGTCCTGGACGACCAGAGCAACAGATCTCTGGCGAGGTCTGATTTCTTCTACCTCATCCAAATCAGAGGTTCAGACTCACCGTACACCCTGCGTTGCGTACATGTGCAGGAGTCACCGAGACATCTGGAAGAAGAGCCACAGGGTTCTTGGCGGAGTCGTTGGATGGAAAAAACAAGTGTGCTGCTTCCAACACTCATTGAGTGCAACCATATGCCTGACGATCGGTCAGAAATCCCGACCCCAGAAGCTGCACAGCACCACAGCCACCTGAAGTCCATCGCCGTGAACTTGACTTCTCCTCAGGGCTCCAAGCAGTGAAAAGAAAAATGGCATAAAATCAAGAGATTTTGAGAACCAAAGTTTGGCTGCGTCAGTAGTCACGTGACATACTGGATGGAAAAATAGTCTTTGGTTTTAAGTCAGTCAAATACATTGAACCAATGAGGCCCTGATTTCCATTGAATTAAAGTGATTTTAATACATATATAGACCCAAAATATCATAAATACAATTATATCGGGTCCAATCAAATAAAAAACACGCTTTAATTGAATGGCAGCATATGATCACTTTTTACTGTGTGGATGCAAACAGTGAAACTTATGTAACCCCTTTTTCACTGGCGGGTGAAGTAATACTTGGGGTAGTATTGGTCGAGGATCAATGACCACACCGGGTTATAGAACTCAGGTTTAATCGTGGCTCAGTAGGCAGACGTAATAACCATACGTGGTAGTGGTGTAACCATAATAACAGTCCGGGTAGTACATAACACCTAGTGTAGTTCCAGTGGATATACATGGCGTTATATCACTACAACCAGCTGCACTGATGTTTGCTCGGGAGCTACAGACGCCTGTGGATCTGGTCTTTGGCAAGCCGCCAAACCCACCAGTACGAGTGCCGCCGGGCCAGGACTATGTAGACGCACTACAGGACCGGATGGAGGCTCCTCATCAGCAGGCTCCAGAGAATATGGCTTCTGCAGGGGAAAGGCAGAAGAGAGCCTATGATGTACGTTGCCACCGCAAAGAGTACCAGCAGGGGGACAACGTATGGGTGTATAACCCACGGCGAACGAAGGGACGGTCCCCAAAGCTGAACAGCAACTGGGAGGGGCCCTGCCTCATCCTGAAGAGGATCTCAGAGGTCATCTATAGAGTGAAGCTCCACAGCCGCCCTCGGATAGTCATCCTTCACCAAGATCGCCTCGCACCTTACTTAGTACAGACCAGGCTACCGGGGTCCAGGGAGGGGGTAAGGACACTGCTGGATCAAAGCCAACCTCCCTGGATGTCAGCAAGGAGCTACCATTAGAGCACCTTGTTTTGGGCCAGGGAGGGGGCGGGGACACTGGGTTTACAGAGCTGCCCTCCCTGGCCAGGAATGGAAACAGCGGTGACGTCGACGTCGACAGTGGGGGCTCAGACCCAGCGGATGCAGAGCCGCCCCCTTCATCCATCAGCAGCCCGCGGCAAGGAGCAGCCCGGGATGGGAGAGGTGCTCGGCGGAAGAAACCCTCATGGTGGATGGACCCATCCACATGGGATTTGGGTTAGGCCAACGGGACGTTGGTCTTTCAAGGAAGGAGGCAGTGTGGCGAATTCAACTAGAGTGTTCCTGCTCCAAGTTCATTTGCATGTTACCCACGATGCAACTGAAATGTCGATGTTTTGGTTATGTTGTGGGCTATTGAACACGTTAAAAACGGGCATATCTGTTACAGATAGCGGGGATGTGGTGCAAGGTGATGGGGACGTTACGAGAGAAGTTGATTAGACAACATGCTATTTCCCACCATGAGGGTAAAGAGTAGGCAAATAGATAAGGTCGCTTCTGTGGCCAAGAAAAGGATCAAGCTGAGACCAAAACGAATTTGTGACTGTTATGACTAGCTTGGCTTGCGGTCATTAAAAGCTTGCTTGTTAACTCTGAAAGGTTTGCTGAGAAGTCCATTATTTGACCACGTCAAAATATCATCATGTTAATTTTATGTCAACCCATTTGGCCCCGTTACACTGGGAGGAGCCATTACATATGAAGCCCCTGCCCCCCCCCCAAAAAAACAAACAAAAACAAAACAAAAATAAAAAATGATGTCAGTCATTTATTTGCGACTGTTGTGCGGACTGTGTGTGTTGAGCAGCGACCCCCGGTACACCCTTGTTACAGTCGTTTTTGCTGACCCGGAAGTTGTACTGTCAAGCAAGCGCCACAAACAACGCGCGCGGACAGCCTGGACAGGGCAGCACTGGCACATCCTACAAGATTAATAAAGTGTGAGTATTAATCATATACGTTTTGATGCAAGCTGTGCCTTGCCCCTTTAAGGAGAGGGCTTAGTGGGTATTGTGTGTGTGTGTGGGGGGGTGATGTAGACGCAGCCGTGTGTGTGTGTGTGTGTCTGTGTATTTTCTGTTTGTAGCCGCAGCCGCGGAGACGCTAGTTTGCCGACAGATAGGAAGGTAGCCACCGTTACCAGTGATGATTTGTATGCATCACAGGGAGAGAGGGAGGGAGGGAGGGAGGGAGGCTGCCGTGTGTTAAATGGGACTGCAGTGCAGTGCAGTGGCCGGCCCGTTCTCCACTGCAGAGTTGGTCCGGACTCTTTATGAAGTTGTTACCAGCTACGAGCCAGGCTAAGCTAAATAGACTAGCGAGACACCCACCAGAGGCTTCCAACTACGGTTCGGAGCCGCGACGCTGGAGAGGTAACAGTACTAGACGTGCTGCTGCACTAGACGTTTTGTTGTTTTGTTGTGTTAAGTTACAAGTAAAGCTGAGCGTCGCTGTGTAAGTTAGCTTTTACCTAATCAACGTTAGCCAACTTGCTAAGTAGGCTGTTGCTCTGCGTGCGCGTTTTCATTTTTGGGGTAGCATGCGGCGATAGCTTTTGTTAAAAAGCATGCTAATTTGCCCTGGGAATCAGTGGAGGCTGATGGAAGTGACCCATTTGTATCTTAACTGTCATCTTCTTCTCTCTATAGACACTGTGGGACTTGAGCAGGACCCAAACAGACCTCACCTACGATGCAGTCCCAGGTAGACCAGTATAGTATGGTCTATAATAGCAGATCATGATCCAGCTCAAGGTTATTGTAGTTCACTAAAACTGAACTAAAACCAGGTGTGAAAAGAGAAGAAAAAAAAAAATTTCAGTTCACTGAAATAAAAATAAAACTTGACTTTAGAGGAGCAAGAAGAGGAAGCGAGTGAAGGCAGAGCCGAAGATCAAATGGTGGAAGTTGAAGAAGGAAAACTGTTGTGTGGAGTTCAGGCAGGGGTTAAGACAGGCACTGGGTGGATAGTGGAGAGTTGCCGGACGGCTGGGCAACCACTGCAGAAATAGTGAGGGAGACAGCTAGGAAGGTACTTGGTGTGTCGGCAGGACAGAGGAAGGAAGACAAGGAGACTTGGTGGTGGAGTGAGGAAGTACAGCAAAGTATACAGAAGAAGAGGTTGGCAAAGAAGAAATGGGATAGTCAGAGAGATGAAGAAAGTAGACAGGAGTACAAGGAGACACAGCTTAAAGCTAAGAGAGGTGGCAAAGGCAAAAGGCGTATGGTGAGTTGTATGACAGGTTAGACACTAAGGAAGGAGAAAAGGACTTGTACCGATTGGCTAGACAGAGGGACCGAGCTGCAAAGGATGTGCAGCAGCTTAGGGTGATGAAGGATAGAGATGGAAATGTGCTGACGAGCGAAGAGAGTGTGCTGAGAAGGTGGAAGGAGTACATTGGGGGGCTGATGAATGAAGAAAATGAGAGAGAGAGAGCAGGTTGGATGATGTGGGGATAGTGAATCAGGAAGTGCAGTGGATTAGCAAGGAGGACGTGAGGGCAGCTATGAAGAGGATGAAGAGTGGCAAGGCAGCTGGTCCTGATGACATACCTGTGGAGGCATGGAGATGTTTAGGAGAGATGGCAGTGGGGTTTTTAACTAGATTGTTTAACTCAATCTTGGAAAGGGAGAGGATGCCTGAGGAGTGGAGAAGAAGCATACCGGTACCGATTTTCAAGAACCAGGGCGATGTGCAGAACTGTAGCAACTACAGAGGTATAAAGTTGATCAGCCACAGCATGAAGATTTGGGAAAGAGTAATCGAAGCTAGGTTAAGAGGAGGAGAGGTGACGATTAGCGAGCGGCAGTATGGTTTCATGCCACGAAAGAGCACCACAGATGCGATGTTTGCTTTGAGAGTGTTGATGGAGAAGTATAGAGAAGGCCAGAAGGAGCTACATTGTGTCTTTGTAGATTTAGAGAACGCATAAGCCAGGGTGCCGAGAGAGGAGATGTGGTATTGTATGAGGAAGCCGGGAGTTGCCGAGAAGTATGTAGGAGTGGTGCAGGATATGCACGTGGAAGTGTGACAGTGGCGAGGTGACAGATGGGTTCAAGGTGGAGGTGGGATTTACATCAAGGATCGGCTCTGAGCCCCTTCTTGTTTGCAATGGTGATGGACAGGTTGACGGATGAGATCAGGCAGGAGTCTCCATGGACGATGATGTTCGCGGATGACATTGTGATCTGTAGCGAGAGTAGGGTGCAGGTGGAGGAGAGCCTGGAGATGTGGAGGTATGCACTGGAGAGAAGAGGAATGAAAGTCAGTAGGAGCAAGACGGAATACCTGTGGGTGAAAGAGAGGGAAGACAGTGGAATGGTCAGGAGTGGAGGTGACGAAGGCATATGACTTTAAATACTTGGGGTCAACAGTCCAAAGTAACGGGGAGTGCAGGAGAGAGGTGAAGAAGAGAGTGCAGGTAGGGCAGAGAAGAGTGTCAGGAGTGATTTGCGACAGAAGGGTGCCAGCAAGAGTTAAAGGGAAGGTTTACAAGATGGTTGTGAGACCAGCTACGTTGTATGGTTTGGAGACAGTGGCACTGACGAAAAGACAGCAGGAGGCGGAGCTGGAGGTGGCAGAGTTGAAGACGCTAAGGTTTTCACTGGGAGTGACGAAGAAGCACAGGATTAGGCACGATTATATTAGAGGGACCGCTCAAGTTGGACGGTTTGGAGACAAAGCAAGAGAGGCAAGATTGAGATGGCTTGGACATGTGTGGAGGAGAGATGCTGAGTATATTGGGAGAAGGATGCCGATTATGGAGCTGCCAGGGAAGAGAAGAAGAGGAAGGCCAAAGAGGAGGTTTATGGATGTGGTGAGGGAAGACATGCAGGTGGCTGGTGTGACAGAGGAAGACGCAGAAGACAGGAAGAAATGGAAACGGATGATCCGCTGTGGCGACCCCTAACGGGAGCAGCCGAAAGTAGTAGATCTATGTCATATGTACATTATTTACAATTAGTTCATAAGTCATTCATAATTCTGTGTGATTTCGTCATTCCTAGGTTATGTGCCGCTATTTACATGCAGTTATGTAGCCTACAATTATTATTTACATGCAGTCATGTGCAGTTATTTACATATGTTATGTAGTTATGTCATAGACATGTGATAACATTTTATAATTTATGCAATGTTTATTGAAACATTCTTTCTCTGTATTGCCCCCCTATACAGTTTTACAAAAAGGTTTGAATTCTCAAAGTTCTTCAGTAAAGTTCCTCAACTTGGACTGGGACTCTGTATTTCTTTGGGATTCTTCATGTTGGCTATCTGTCCGCCTGTCTATACATGGACACAAATACGTAGGACAGAATAGGCGGTCTTCTCGTTCCCCCCCGCCATTTAAAGAAAAAAAAATTGTGTGTCTTTTTCTATCTTATCCCTCAAGGGTTAAAACCTCAACTAGGGCTTCTTGTTACCTTTCCAGGGTTCAAGTCACAACTAGGGTTACCTGGCAGAATTCGGGTTTAAGGTTAAGATTGGGGTTAAGCCAGGGGAAAGGGTACCCCCCCATCCGGCCACTCGTCAGGCGCTGGCATAATAGGTGTACGTTATGTACAGTAGATTTGATGATTGTATGACCGCCTGGCCAGCAGGTGGAGCCATCGAGGCACCAATCTCAGTAATATGAGGCGCATAGATGACGTCATCATGCAGCGCAGGCGATTCTGAACGGTGGAAATAAACGAAGCACATGGTTGCATGGAGTTGAGCTCCCGAAAAATACAAGAGTTAATTAAATGCGATAAAGTGGAAACGGTTAATTTAAATGCGATAAAGTGGAAACGTTGTAGAACCAGCATCATCACAGCTCAGTACTGCACGTGTACAGCACGTGTACAGCCAGTGTATGGTCCCACAGCTGTGGTCAGCATCACGTCATTCAGCACGCTGTTTTCAGCAAGCTGTGTGTACAGCTAGCCGTGTATCAGTCAACCAAACGACCAGCTTATGTTAGCTCATGTACAGTTTGGAAACAGCTAATGTTATCTTGTGTACAGGAGGAAATACATTGTCAACGAACATTTGTGTCATCTCGTCATTTATGGGTGGCGTTCACAACGCCGCTAAATCTCAACAATTGCGACAGATAGTAAATCTGTGTCAGTCCAAACGTTTGTAGTTCAAACGTTTACAATAGGTTAGAAATTTAAATCTGCATTCCCAAATAAATTGGAATTAACCTTGTACACTGTCCATCAAACAAGATGTTTAGATGGCGGCCACAGTCCCCCACCAACGAAAGTCGCGCGACGTTTCGGTTTTATGGAACCTTCATCAGGCGAGAGCTTAGACTTTTCACGACCGAGCGGCATCTCGGTGGCCTTCTAAGGCTCGTAAAAATCAAATTAACAATCGAAAAAATAGCCAACATTAATCCAACTCACCGAACAGCGGGCGACGTAGCTCTGTGCCAGACTCCGACGAAAAGAGAGAATGAGGCTCCGCCTCTAAATATATACTGGGAAATATGACACCACTTCCGGTAGATGACAAGCTCTCCGGAAAAGGCGGCCCCCCACGCCGTTGTCACGGGAAACGTGACGCGACATCCGGCAAACGAGCGCCCTCCCCATAGACGGAAAAAAACAGAAAGGGGGAGAAAAAAAGAAAAAAGGGGACAGGGTTATTTTTCCAGAGACGGGTTAGGGTTATAGGACCATGTGTCCGAGGAAAGTGACGTGTTGTTGACAAAATTGGAGTTTGGAGAGACTAGCTTGGTGACCTTCTTGTGCCAGATGGCGTAAGAGAGAGACCGAGTCACGGCTGCACTGCGTTGTGGTGGGGGCACAAAGCAGGAGGTCGTCGACGTACTGCCAAAGGGTTGAGCCGCGCGTCAGCGTAAGTGTGCTAAGGCTGTCTCGAAGTGCCCCGTTGTAGATCGTGGGGCTTTCACAATAGCCCTGACACAGCCTTGTCCATGTGTAAGGCCGACCGTCAAATAGGAACGCAAACCAGAACAGGGACGCTGAAGAAAGCGTTGGCAAGGTCCACAACGGTAAACCGCCGTGCAGAAGGGGGAACCTGAGACATAAGGGTGTAGGGATTGGGGACGCAGGGCGTGCGGGCCCTGACAGCTGCATTTACTGCCTGAAGGTCTTGAACGAACCTCCATTCAGTGGGCGTATCTTCTTCACGGGGAAGATGGGAGTGGAAACCGGGGAGGTGGGCCAAGGGACAATTATGCCCTTGACACGCAAGGCATTGAATACAGGGCAGATGCCATTAACCGCTTCCGGTTTCAAAGGGTACTGAGGTTGGTGGGGACGGAAGTCGGATTTCGGGGTAATGATGACGGGCTCACAATTACGTATGAGACCTACATCCTATTTCCCGTCAGCCCAAAGATGGGAGGGGATGTTGTGAAGCTGCGGAGCAAGTGCAGTGTGTGTGTGTGTGCCAGTGTATGGGCCTCAGTCACTGACGGTGAGGGGGCGGACAGAGCCAACATTCGTGACGTCACCGCAACGGTGGCGCTGACGTCTACCCGGTATAATTTTAGTGAGGGGGACCAGTCGCGTGAAGAGTCGGCGGGAAGCCAATCTGACGCCAGAGAAGCTTGTCGCGCGAGTGGACCCGTATCTGTCCACTGGGAACCCCGTGGTTTTACCAAGGAGACGTGCGGGACCGAGTCATCAACCGAAAACAACGCAGTTTGGTCGTTGTCTAATGTACACGTGACATGAGCGGTGCAGTGTAGGTTGTCCGCTGTCATGTAGGTCGATGCGTCCCCTGTTGCGGTATGTGAGCAAGGGAGCAGAGCCACTGTGTGTATTGGGAGGCGGTAGGAGCCCACATGTAGACCCGTAGAGGGAGGGCGGGGTTATGTGTATGCAAAAAAATATTCGCTGCTGGTAACGAAGTGATGTACAGCCCTGATGAGGTGGAAACAACAGAGATGCCCAGTTGGATCATGCCATCTCCATCCAGCAAATTAAATGGGCAGTTATCAGAAATTAAAACAGGCAATTTTGTTGATGAGCTGTCATCCAGGCAAACAAGCGCACAGGAACGGATAATGGCTCCGTGACACACGTACCACTCGCAACAGTGGAGAGGACCGTTTGGCCGCTCCGTGTTAACCGTGGCCGGCCGATAGGCGGTTCTCACCACCGTTCGTGTGGCTCCCGTGTCTAACAAGAAAGGCAGCTCAGCATTTGCAAGACGCAAGGTTATCATTGGCAGTTTTCGGAAAGCTAGCTCATGAGATACATACTGTCCAACTGGGGAAGCTAACAGCAAAGCAGAGTCTTCATCGCAAATCAGTGTATTTGGTTGTGTCTGTGCATTCATACGACCTGATGTGGCAGCAGATGTGTCCAGGACCCCCACCTCCTCCTCCCGTGTCGCCTGTCAGTCCGAACCCCGGTATGAGCCTCCCCGTGGGGCCCACTGGTTGTGAGGTCCGTTGCTCCATCCTCGGCCTCTTCCGCGCCTTTGGTTGATGCCCTTGACGGAGTGGACAGTCTTCAGCCCAGTGACCGGGCTGGCCACATGTGAAGCAGCAGTCGTCACCCGGTTGGGGGCCGCTGGGCTGGGCGTGTTGTCACGGGTTCTGACATCGTGAACGGTCCCCGGGTCTGTCCTGTTGCACAGGTTAGAAGGGTGAAGGAAGCCGCTGCGGCACCATGGAGGAGAGAGAGAGAGGTGCGATGTTTGTCCTGAGCCTGCCTTGCCTTCTGTACTTCTTCCTTTTTCTGCATTTGATCGTGGGCATGATCAGCATGTCTCAGCAAGTCTTCCAGTCGTCTCTTTCCGTATCCTACGCAGTGTGTTTCTATGGCTTTCCTAACTCCGTCCTGCAGGCCGGTCAGGAAATGTTTGCAGAGGTGAGTGTTGTGGTTACACCGCCCCGAGCTGCCTCCCCGGCACGTTCAAGCCACTCCCCCAGCTCGGACGTGCCGG
Organism: Lampris incognitus; assembly: GCF_029633865.1. NCBI lineage: Eukaryota > Metazoa > Chordata > Actinopteri > Lampriformes > Lampridae > Lampris > Lampris incognitus. The sequence goes on from NW_026611096.1 coordinate 37,824, forward strand.
AAACATCCGAGCGCTCGGCTCGCGCTCTGAGGAGACGAGCGCTGCACTGCACCAGGTGTTTGCCATCATCCATCAGGCACACCTGTGGCATTCAGGCAGCCTTCTACAAGAAGCCTCCCAGAACGTCTCTCTGTGCTTCGACCTACTGAACCCTGCGGTACAGTTCTGACAAGCCCTCCAGCGTTCCTTGCATTCTGTTTATTCCCCAGTGTCTTATCTTCGTGTCTCTGTTTCCTCCCAAGACTCTCCCTCCGCGATTTCTACGGCTCCCCGCGTCTCCCTCGTCCCCAGCGACCTTCACGTTTTCTCCCCGGACCTCTCCTGCGATCTCCCCCCTTGTCCCTCTATCTGTACCCCTCCCTTCGGACTCGACTTCCCGGATCTCGGACCTGGACTTTCTCGGACAACCCCTCTTGGATCACGGACTGGACTTTCTTGCCAGGTACACGCACATTTTTTCAACACCTCCTGGTCATTTACATACCGCACCACACATAGGCTAAAAACACTCACGCATAGTTATACAGGCAAACCACGGGACACCACACATAGTTTATTCACACATCCCACTAACAGAACGCCTTTTTCACCATACATTTCTCTCCCACAATAAAACCCCCCTTTGTAGATTTAGAAGTCATCTCGTGTCTGTCTGTCTTGGGTTTCGCCATACGGGTCAGGTTCTGGTGCGCGAGCACAACAGAACATCGGAGCCATTATGGACCCAGGCAAACCCAAGGAGCGGACGGTCCCTGTGACGCCCCAGAGCCCCGTCCCCCTAGAGGCAGTAGTAAGAAGTCACAGTTGCCAACTTGCCTCTCTCCGCTCAGAGCTTACTACTGCCTTCACCCGTGTCACCGGAGAGGTCAGCGATCTTCAGTCCGGCTCCCAGGCCGCGACGAGCGCGTTAGATGCCCTCACCGCGCAGATCGCTGCACTCTCCACAGCGGTCTCCAGGATGAGTGACCACCCTGCCCTGGCCTCGGTCTCTGCCCCCAGCTCGGCCTTCGGTTTCCCCGTTCCTGGTCCCGACGTTCCCCCTCCTCCGAGTCAACCCCCACTGGACCCCCGGTGCGAGCCTAACCTCCCCTGCCCGAAGGCCTTCGGTGGGGAGTTCGAGCTGTGCAGGGGTTTCCTTGGTCAGTGTGAGCTCCTGTTCAAACACCAGCCAGCCAGGTATAGGACAGGAGAGACCAAGGTAGCCCTTGTCATGTCCCTCCTCACCGGCAAAGCCCTCAGCTGGGCCATAGCGGCGGTAGGCCATACCGAGCAGCTCGCCTCGGACTATTGTGCCTTCCGCCGCGAGTTCAATCTGGTGTTCGACCACCCAGCTGACGGGCAGGACGCTGCCGGCCGCCTCCATTCCATCCAACAGGGAGCCAGGTCGGTGGCAGATTATTCCTTGGAGGTAAGGATACTCGCGGCAGACAGTGGGTGGGATGACACTGCGCTCAAGAGCGCGTACAGGAGGGGGCTGAGCGACCCCATCAAAGATCTCATCGTTCGGGACCGCCCTGCCTTCTTCAACGAGCTCGTCACCCTCGCCCTCCAGATGGACGAACGGCTGCGGGAGCGGCGCCAGGAACGCGCCCCGCGCGCTGGCCCCTCCCATAGACCAACCCCCGTCCGTTCTACCGGTGCCTTCCCTGGGTCAGCGTCCCGTGGGCTCTCTCCACCCTCACACTCCCCCTCGCAACCCTGGGTGGCTTCTGGATCCAGGCCGGAGGAGGAGCCCATGCAGTTGGGTCGGTCACGGCTCCCGCTGGAGGTTAGGGAGCAGAGGATGAGTGGCCACCTCTGCCTCTACTGCGGGAGGTCGGGCCACTACATCAAGGCCTGCCCGACTCACCCAAAAAGACCCGGCTCACTAGTGAGGGGTGTCCTAGTGAGCCTGACGACCCTTCCTCAGCCCCAGGGTTCACATTAATTTAGAACATGCAACTTATTTGGTGATATTTCTGAATTAAGTTTACTGCCCATCTTTCTCCCTCACCCCACATTCCCTCCATTCCCTCCCTCTATTCCCTCCCTCCATTCCCTCCCCCCTCCATTCCCCCCCTCCATTCCTCCCTCCATTCCCCCCTCCATTCCCCCCTCCCTCCATTCCCTCCCCCCTCCATTCCCCCCTCCATTTCCCCCTCTATCCCCCCCTCCACTCCCTCCCCCCTCCATCCCCCCTCCATTCCCTCCCCCTCCATTCCCTCCCCCCTCCATTCCCTCCCCCTCCATTCCCTCCCCCCTCCATTCCCCCCTCCATTCCCTCCCCCCTCCATTCCCTCCCTCCATCCCCCCTCCATTCCCCCCCTCCATCCCCCCCTCCATTCCCTCCCCCCTCCATTCCCCCCTCCATTCCCTCCCCCCTCCATTCCCCCCCTCCATTCCCCCCTCCATTCCTCCCTCCATTCCCCCCTCCATTCCTCCCTCCATTCCCTCCCCCCTCCATTCCCCCCTCCATTCCCTCCCCCCTCCATCCCCCCCTCCATCCCTCCCTCCATTCCCTCCCCCCTCCATCCCCCCCTCCATTCCCTCCCCCCTCTATTCCTCCCTCCATTCCCTCCTCCTTCCATTCCCCCCTCCATTCCCCCCTCCATTCCTCCCTCCATTCCCTCCCCCCTCCATCCCCCCCTCCATTCCTCCCTCCATCCCCCCCCTCCATTCCCCCCTCCATCCCCCCCTCCATTTCCTCCCCCCTCTATTCCCCCCTCCATTCCCTCCTCCTTCCATTCCCCCCTCCATTCCCCCCTCCATTCCTCCCTGCATCCCCCCCTCCATTCCCTCCCCCCTCCATCCCCCCCTCCATTCCTCCCTCCATCCCCCCCTCCATTCCCCCCTCCATTCCCTCCCCCCTCCATTCCCCCCTCCATCCACCCCTCCATTCCCTCCCCCCTCCATCCCCCCCTCCATCCCCCCTCCATTCCCCCCCTCCATTACCCCCTCCATTCCCCCCCTTCATTCCTCCCTCCATCCCCCCCTCCATTCCCCCCTCCATCCCTCCCTCCATTCCCTCCCCCCTCCATTCCCCCTCCATTCCCTCCCCCCTCCATCCCCCCCTCCATCCCTCCCTCCATTCCCTCCCCCCTCCATCCCCCCCTCCATTCCCTCCCCCCTCTATTCCCCCCTCCATTCCCTCCTCCTTCCATTCCCCCCTCCATTCCCCCCTCCATTCCTCCCTCCATCCCCCCCTCCATCCCCCCTCCATTCCCCCCTCCATTCCTCCCTCCATCCCCCCCTCCATTCCCCCTTCCATTCCTCCCTCCATCCCCCCTCCATTCCCCCCTCCATTCCCTCCCTCCATTCCTCCCTCCATCCCCCCCTCCATTCCCTCCCCCCTCCATCCCCCCCTTCATTCCCCCCTCCATTCCTCCCTCCATCCCCCCCTCCATTCCCTTCCCCTCCATCCCCCCCTCCAGTCCCCCCTCCATCCCCCCCTCCATTCCCTCCTCCTTCCATTCCCCCCTCCATTCCTCCCTCCATCCGCCCCCTCCATTCCCCCCTCCATTCCCTCCCTCCATTCCCCCCTCCATTCCCTCCCTCCATTCCTCCCTCCATCCCCCCCTCCATTCCCTCCTGGATTTGACGAAAAGAAGCCGTATGAAAACTGGAAAAATTAAGTGGAAATATGGAGACGGGTGACGAACTTGGACAAGAAAAAGCAAGCGTTGGCTGTGGCTCTATCGTTGACAGGTAGAGCGAGGGATACTGCTTTAGGAATAAATGTGGATGATCTAAATAAGGATGATGGAATGACCACTTTGATTGGGGAACTTGACAAGATTTTTTTGAGAGAAGAGAAGGAACGGGCTTACGAAGCCTATTCTGAGTTTGATCGAATATCGAGGGAAAATGGCGTCTCAATGGTGGACTTTATTGTTGATTTTGAACAGAAATACAACAGGATCTGTAAATTCGAGATGGTTCTGCCCGACGCTGTTTTGGCGTTTAAACTACTGGATACAGCAAGTCTTGATGTGAAAGACAAGCAACTGGCATTGACTGCATGTGGTAAGCACACTTTTGATTATATGAAGTCAGCACTGAAACGCATATTCGGAGAAAAACATGAGCAGAAGGCGGGAGCCATTAACGTGAGTCAGGATGCAGCCTACTACACAGATCAAAGAAAACCGCACCCACGAACCCAAAGTGTGCAAGCTAGAGGACCACTCGCAGGCACAAATCCACTTGACAAGTACGGAAGACGAACAAAGTGTGGGATTTGTCAAAGCACATTCCACTGGGTGAAAGATTGCCCACATAAGAAAGAACACGTAAAGATAACCGAAGAAAATAAATGCACAGAAGAACCTGATGAGTGTAATATAACGCTGTTTTCTAAGGAATCGGATACGGAAATATTCATGGTTGAGGCTCTGGGATCAGCTGTCATTGACACGGCATGCACAAGGACTGTCTGTGGTGAAAAATGGCTGAATAACTATGTAGGGGGACTAAATGAGAAAGAAGTACAGAAAATAGTTAACACAGAGAGTAGCAAGCCTTTCAAGTTTGGGGATGGGCGAGTTGTACATTCGACAAAAAAGGTCAAGATACCAGGCAAGATAGGAGAAACAAAATGCTGTAGACACAGAAGTGGTCCCATCTGACATCCCTTTACTGCTGAGTAAAACGCCGCTAAAGAGAGCAGGAGCTGTGCTGAACTTGGAGAACGATACAGCAATAATGTTTCGGCAACCGATAGCTCTGAAGATGACCTCCTTAGGATACTACTGTCTGAACATAATGGATAATGAGTCACCATGCGATACATATGAGAATGTGGTCCTGGCCATCACAGAGAATATGACTAAGGAACAAAAACACAAAGCTTTACTGAAACTTCACAAGCAATTCGGACATGCATCAGTTGACAAACTGAAGAAGCTGCTGATAAGTGCTGGAAACTCTGATAACGAGAGCACTGCTATTCTAGAGGAGATAGTAGGAAAATGTGAGATTTGTCTTAAGTACAGCAAGCCTAAGCCTAAGCCCAAGCCTGCTGTTGGGTCTGCCCATGGCCTCCCGATACAATGAGACTGTGGCAGTAGATTTACATGAGCTAGAACCGAATGTGTGGTACCTGCACATTATCGATCACTTCACACGCTTCAGTGCGGGTGGCATTGTGACCTCAAAGAAACCAAGTGTGATAGTGAAATGCTTTGGACATTCCTGGATCAGTGTCCATGGTCCACCGGAGCGTCTCTTCAGCGACAACGGTGGCGAGTTCAACAACGAGGAAATAAGAGACATGGCAGAGAACTTCAACATCGAGATAAAGACGACTGCTGGCTATAGTCCATGGAGCAATGGCTTGCTGGAACGCCATAACCAAATGCTCAGAGATAATACTGAAGGTAAAACTTGACAACGGAGTTGACTGGAAAACTGCACTGGATTGGGCACTCATGGCAAAGAACACAGTGCAGAACGTACATGGCTTCAGCCCACATCAGCTGGTGTTTGGACAGAATCCGAACCTTCCCTCTGTGTTAGTGGATCAGCCACCTGCTTTGGAGGGAACTACTATGAGTGCATGGGTGGGACAGCACATAACAGCATTACATGCAGTAAGGAAAGCTTTCATAGAGGCAGAGTGCTCAGAGAGAATCAGAAGAGCTCTACGAAAGCAACTTCGTCAAACAGATGAGAAGTATGAAACTGGGGACAAGGTGTTCTACAAAAGGACAGACTGTGTTGAGTGGAAAGGTCCTGGAGTCGTGATACGACAAGATGGGGTGGTGATCTTTGTACACCATGGTGGGACCTATGTCAGGGTTCATCATTCTAGGTTGCAGAAGGTTGATAAGAGTGAAGTAGGTGCTAGTGAGGGTCTAGAGCACCCTGGGGAGAATGTTACTGAGGGCAATATGAAAGTACCTGTTACTGATAGTGATGTGGATGTTGATAACAATGACAGTGGGAACATACCTGGTACTGATTGTGACATAGATGTTGATATGAACAATGACGGTGAGGCTGGGGGTGTTACAGACAATGATACAGATGTCACTGAGGGTAACAATCATAAGGATAATCAACAGACAGGCATAAGGGTAGCAGCCTCCCTAGGGCTGAAAACAGGTCAAACAATCAGCTTTGTGGATAATGTAACAGATGCGTCTCACAGAGCTAAAGTGATGGGACGAGCAGGAAAGGCTACAGGAAATAACAGAAACTGGTACTGCCTACAGTACTTAGAACTACCTGACATCGCTGGTACTATGGGGTCAGCTGATCTTACTAAGGTAGACAATCTTCAGGTTAATCCACTGGATAGTGTAGAACTATGCTCTGATATGCAGGAAAATGATGTATTAGTCACAGGTGGTGTTTCATTTGATAAGGCTAAACTAGATGAAATAAGTAGCTGGAAGAATGATGGGGTGTTTGAGAAGGTAAAAGATATGGGTCAAAGGCATGTGTCCACTAGACGGGTGTGCACACTGAAAGAAACCCCTGATGGTGTAATACCCAAAGCGCGTCTTGTGGCTAGAGGTTTTGAAGAATTCAACACTAAAGATCTATAGAAGGACTCACCTACATGCTCATCAGAGTCCCTCAGACTACTCATGTCAGGTCTATGTCAGAATAAGTGGCATCAAATAACTTATCCAGAACAAAAGGATTCATCGTATTCTGTGGTCAGCTACAAAAGAACAGCTGGCAGACTGTCTGACCAAAAAGGGAGCCTCTTCCCTGGTATTACTTAAGGCACTGAATAATGGACAATGGAAGCTAGATGACTGAGTCTGACTGTTGATAACTGAGCATGAGCTCATTAAAAATTAATAATTAAAAATTATTGTTGCATACATTGATGCAACTGAGTTGCAACCTGTTGTTGTTTCTACTTGTTTCTGTTCTGTGTAAATGTGTATGAGTTGTCTGTTGTCAGCATATACATTAAGTTTTGCTAATGTTGTCACTTATTGCAAAGCAGTCCCTTCTCCCGTGGTTTTATTCATGATGTCATCAGCGATTAGTCAATGTCGACTTGACTTTCATCACAAAACAGCTAACTTCAAAAACTCTTAAGTCATACAACCCCTAACACACACACAAAGTTGCACACACAAACATGCCCGTCCATCCATCCATCCTTTCCCCCACCTACCTTAGCGTCATGCTCCTGCAGGTGTGTTCCACTGGCGTGCAGGTAGTTAAAGAGGTCCTCAGAGGGCAGTGGTCTCTCCAGCATCAGGATCAACTCTTGCTCCACTTCAAACCTTTCATGCAGGGTCACTGCTGCACTCTTCCCCATCACTCCTGGGTGACCTGCAAGCAGCAGAAGCCCCAGTTCCAGGGGAAACCCAAACTTTTACCCATCTCGAGTCTGACAGAGACAAAGAGTTACAATGAGGTTGCTGAGAACCGCCTCAGGTTAAGGATTTTAACAAAAACCCAAGTCAACTTACCTTTATAAGGATTAATTAAAGAACAATGAGAGATAGAGATGTTTTGATTTTAACTATGCAGTTAATGCACTGGGCACTACTGCTTCTGATAAAAAACTAAAAAGTTTCAAAAGATACTGACATTTCAAGAGCTTTTGGGGACAAAAACAATGTCACCATTGTGAAGGTGTCCACCTTTTCTTTGGGAATTTGTAAGGCCACCTTCAGGACAGACACACACAACACCTGTAGTTAAATTATATGCTTTACACTTCTGGTCAAATCTGAATGTCCGACACCTTTTATAAGAGAACACAAGCCGTTTTCTGTACAATCGCTACGTATTTCGTATGCGTAAGGTCACCGAATGTTTGTAATACTCCCACGTGTATTACAAAAAGACTTGAAATGGGCCATTTGAGACTACTGACATTATGTAGACCAGTGACAGACCTTAGTCGGTATGCAGATATTGGATCGTCGACAGCAGAATGGTCACCAGAAACTACAAAGTTATTTTCCTGCAGCTGCACTGCTTTCACACTGCCCAAAAAAACCCGCTAACATGCGCCAATTTACACTGACCAAAGGCGGACATGAGCGGGGTTTTGCCAGTGTGAAAGCAGTAACATGTCCATTTACATTACTGCCACGTGGTAATTAATCACAGCCTCTGAATAGCACAAAGCCTTTGCATACCAACACGGCCGAATGGGTCTCCATGTTAACTGTTCCAATAGATTTGATCATTCTTCCAACGCATGCCAGGCTAACCACATGCATACAAACCGCTTGTCACTCAACAAGTCAAACAGACTGACGAATGGATGACGTTGCTGACTAGTGAGCCGCTATTGCAGCAGTGTCGTCAACCAGCACTTGCCCCCATCAGCGTTACCGTTGGCCTAACATGACATTTAACATCCTGGGACTTCACAACTATATTATTCATAACTGCCTGGTTTACTACTAACAAAAGACGTGGGATGAGTATTAATCTTAACAATACGACTGGCTATTTCTCGCAAATTCACTGATTACACTGCGGCCGTAACCACGTGACACGTTTTCCTGCGTAGTGGCTGCTTAGCTCGCTCACATACTCAAAACTCTGCGGCCTGCGTCTTTTCCAAACACAGAACAAACAAAGAACAGCTCAACACCACATTAGCCAACATCTTACACAATGTGTTAATTACCTCGTCTACTGTATCTGTGGCGAACAAATCCATATTGTACGCGGTCAAAATATGCTTAGTTTCTTTCGTTCGTAAAACGCGCTTACCGAAATAGAAGCCATTTTGTAGATGGTCCCAGGCACGTTCGCAAGCCCCCCCCCCACACACACACACACACACACACACACACACACACACACGGGACGTCATTTTAAAGGCCCAGTTGTCCTCCATATGGGAACAGGTCTGAATACAGCGGCATGTACAGTATGAGAGATATGAGCAAAAACGCCATGTCGACTCAAATGAACCGCTGGGTCTCAATGACACAGTAGCTCGCTCAACGGTAAAATGGCTGCCGCAGCCTGTGTGGCACATAACGCGCGGAACATGGCGCCATGCTTGCAGGACAAAAGACAGGTTTTGACCAGTGTCTCTGGCCAGCCCCTCGCTCACAAACCTAACGTTACGTTTCCCAAATTAAGTGGCGAAGACACGTTCAAGTCGGCGACATTAAAAAAAACCAGCCATTTTAGCTATCCACATACACACAAGTTGTCTTCACTCCAGTTGGTAACCCGTGTTAAGGCCGGCATTAGCTGCTAAGTAGGCGTTATAACCTGATATAAGAAAAAATATGTCCCACAGAATACCACACAAAACAGCTTGCATTGACTTATGTGCACATTACATTAAGTCGCAACGTTATTTCTCAATCAGCAATATTCGGAAACTTTACATCTGGATAAAAATAAAGTTACCTCCTGTCACGACCTCCTAACGAAACGCAGCGGACACGGGCTCGTCACAACATGGCGGCGATCAGGATAATGACCTCCCATCACCCCACGCGTGCGTCCCGCCCCTAAAGCGCCCGCCAATTATATTCAATTTTTAAAAACAGTATTTTATTTCAAATTGTTTATGTGATGAAAGAATACTGTTTCACTTCTTCGTTTTCACATCTAGGCAAATATTACGTGTTATATGGGTCCAAATTAAGTTACCTGAATCTGATCCATCCATTTCCCAAACCGCCTATCCTGCTCTGAGGTGGCGGGGATGCTGGAGCCTATCCCAGCAGTCACTCTGACCTTTCAGGCTAAACACGATTTCATTTCAATTCCATTTAGCTGCAGTTAATTGCGATTACATGCGCTTGACCCATGCCAAACTCGGAATGACACAACTGAATCAGGTGTGTATATATACACTCACTGGCCACTTTATTAGGTACACCTTGCTAGTACCGGGTTGGACCCCCTTTTGCCTTCAGAACTGCCTTAATCCTTCGTGGCATAGATTCAACAAGGTACCGGAAACATTCCTCAGAGAGTTTGGTCCATATTGTCATGATAGCATCACGCAGTTGCTGCAGATTTGTCGGCTGCACATCCATGATGCGACTCTCCCGGTCCACCACACCCCAAAGGTGCTCTATTGGATTGAGATCTGGTGACTGTGGAGGCCATTTGAGTACAGTGAACTCATTGTCATGTTCAAGAAACCAGTCTGAGATGATTCGAGCTTTATGACATGGCGCGTTATCCTGCTGGAAGTAGCCATCAGAAGATGGGAACACTGTGGTCATAAAGGGATGGACATGGTCAGCAACAATACTCAGGTAGGCTGTGGCGTTGACACGATGCTCAATTGGTACTAAGGGGCCCAAAGTGTGCCAAGAAAATATCCCCCACACCAATTACACCACCACCACCAGCCTGAAGCGTTGATACAAGGCAGGATGGATCCATGCTTTCATGTTGTTGACGCCAAATTCTGACCCTACCATCCGAATGTCGCAGCAGAAATTGAGACTCATCAGACCAGGCAACGTTTTTCCAATATTCTATTGTCCAATTTTGATGAGCCTGTGCGAATTGTAGCCTCAGTTTCCTGTTCCTAGCTGACGGGAGTGGCGCCCGGTGTGGTCTTCTGCTGCTGTAGCCCATCTGCCTCAAGGTTCGACGTGTTGTGCGTTCAGAGATGCTCTTCTGCATACCTCGGTTGTAATGAGTGGTTCTTTGAGTTACTGTTGCCTTTCTATCAGCTCGAACCAGTCTGGCCATTCTCCTCTGACCTCTGGCATCAACAAGGCATTTTTGCCCACAGAACTGCCGCTCACTGGATATTTTCTCTTTTTCGGACCAGTCTCTGTAAACCCTAGAGATGGTTGTGCGTGAAAATCCCAGTAGATCAGCAGTTTCTGAAATACTCAGACCAGCCTGTCTGGCACCAACAACCATGCCACGTTCAAAGTCACTTAAATCACCTTTCTTCCCCATTCTGATGCTCGGTTTAAACTGCAGCAGATTGACTTGACCATGTCTACATGCCTAAATGCATTGAGTTGCATTGAGTTGCTGCCATGTGATTGGCTGATTAGAAATTTGCATTAATGAGCAGCTGGACAGGTGTGCCTAATAAGGTGGCCGGTGAGTGTATATTGTAGCGAATTCGGGGGTCAACGCAACCACAGGAACTGCCGCGGCCGGGAAGCGAACCCGTATCGCCCGCACCGCAGGAGACATCGCTAACCGCTAGACTACAGGGTCAGACCCGCGAGCCAGCGGCCAGCGTGTCTTCTTATCCATGCACGTTACAATATTCTGATTTTGGGTGGTGATGGATGAGACGCCAGTCAAAGCAGAAAAAATATTTTAAAGTTGAGACTTAACATTTCTGTGTGGTTCACACTTTACAGAACATGTGAGGGCCAGTTAATATAAGATGTCGGCCCACAGTCGGCCCACGTGTTATGCACCATTACAGTGCCACCATTGCCAGACTTGGCCCGCCTTCGGTGAAAACACCACTTGTCGATGGTTTAAGGGCACATTTCGGCCAGAGTCGTCAGCTATGTGGGAGGTGATTCTGGATGTATTCAAGAGCTTTTGTGGATTAAAGTGTTGTTGAAGTGTGATCATTATAGAATAATTCATTACCCAAACCGCTCATCCTGCTGTCAGGGTCGCGGGGATACTGGAGTCTATCCCAGCTGTCATTGGGCGGCAGGCAGGGAGACACCCTGGACATGCCGCCATGCCATCATAGGGCAGGAATATTAGTCTAACTGTTCTAATATCAGCTGTTCCACCATGGTTACTACCTCAACCAGCAGTAGATTTCTCTATATTGGATGGTTTACACTCAAAAAGAAACACGGTCAATGTGCAGGCTTATGTGGACACTGTTATAAATAAAATATATGAACACTATTTACGTTAATACTAATTAGGATATTGTAATATATCCATACTCCCGCTAAGAGGCGCTGCTGTTTTCAGGAGTTTCCGGGCTGTGGAGTTCTCTCATGGATGTATTAAAGTATTATAGTTCTACTATAATACTTCCTTGGGTTCTCTTTTTTTTTTGTGAAGATTTTTTTTTAACAATTTCAAACTTACAAACAACATGGCAATAACATTTCCATGTTCGCACAATAGGACCTGGTGCATACAAAGGAAAGATTGAAAAAAATAAAACAAACGAGAGGTTGAAATAACATCAATATAAAATACATAAAATTAAACAGGGCTAGGGCTTTTTGGTTAATTATATTCTTCTATTATACTAAAAAGTTTTACTGCATTTTTTATTTTCATGACTTTAAGGGCCTTTGTATAAGCAAGAAACTCTCTGCGAAATACACAAAAGTCAGGTTTCACTTTCACATATTTTGATTTGTGTTTATAACATTTCCCGAAAATAAGAACGTCGTTGACTAAAAAGTCATCGTTGCTATTGTCCATGGCAAGTCAATAAACAATGTCCTTCAGAGAAAAGTTTTCCAGTTGGAAAACCCTTGGGTAAAGCCAGTCATGTATATCAAGCCATAAAGTTTCATAATTCACACATTGGAAAAATAAATGATCAGTCGTTTGAGCATCATCACAAAATACACAATTATTGGTTTCAATTCCAAATCGCTGTCGTAACAATTCACTGGCTGGATACACTCCATTTAAAAATTTAAAATGGATTTCCTTTGCTTTGGGATTTATGGGGAATTTAAGATATTTAGTTAGTAACATGTGAATAGTTCTTTGAGTAGACTTGTGAAATTGAGTTTCTGTAAGATACTATAGAGTTTGAAATGTTATTAAACATATTTATAATTGTTTTATTTGGGAATCTGACTTCATTAAAATCACAGCCTCCAACTAAAAGTTGTGGGAGACAAGGGGTGATAGAGTAGAATATGTTAAAATTCCTTTGATTAATAGATTTAGGGATTGCTTTAGTTATAGATTTAAATACGTAACGGTTTCCAATTAAATCATATTTAAGGCAGAAACTCTCAAACGATATGATACAGCCACTACTATCAACTACGTAATTGGGTCACTGACCAAAAACCTTTCACCATCCAGTCCTTGTTATAAAATGATTTCTTTTTAACCATAATATATCTATTATTCCATAATGGTGTATTATGTGGGGTGAAATTGCGATTGTATAAGAGTTTCTAATATAAAAAGACCTGCTGGTGAACAAGGGAAAATTCAATCGGGAGTCTTTGAATACTGAAGTCACATTTAAGTAACAATTCTATACTTCCCAACTTCTTAACTGTTTCTCTGGGAAAATGGAACCAAAAGCTATTGTTGTTCAGAAAAGACTTTAGCCAATTGATTTTCAACGTTCCATTTACAAAATCAAAACCGATAGCTTGTAGGCCTCCATCTTTAAAATCTCTGCTCTCTTAACTTAGTGGATTTTCATTTTCCAAAGATAATCAAAACTGACCTGATAGATCTTTTTAATAGCTCTACTTGGAATAGCCATCGAGTATGCCAGATACATGCACCTTGAAATGCTTTCCGTTTTAGTCAAAAAGATTCGACCTAATAAACTAATGCCTCTCCATAACCAAGAGTTAAGTCTAGTTTGGCATTCATCCACTACCTTCCACACATTCATATTTTGATACATATTTATGTCCAAGTACTAAACAGTGGATTTTACAGAAATGCTGTATGCCTCTGTTAAATGACTTTGATGAACTGGCATTAGCTCACACTTGTTCAAATTTAACTTTAGACCAGAGGCTTTGGAGAAAAATCTGAATCATTTGAAGTATTCCGGGGACTTCAGTTAGCTGCTTCATAAAGATGGTTGTATCATCTGCTAACTGGCTAATGATTACTGGTTTCCCAAGTACATCTAATGGAGTGATAGTTGAATTTTTAATAAAGACAGAAAGCATTTCTGTAGCAATTATAAAGAGAGAAGGGGAAATGGGACAACCCTGTTTAACGCCGCGTTTGGTTATAAATCGGGGTGACGTACCTCTTGGTAAAGAGACTGAACAATTTGTATTTTCATAGAGATTCATGTTTTGAAACTTATCCCCAAAACCTAATAACATTAAACAATGGCATTTTTTTTGAAAAAAGTGCTCAATTGAATCAAATGCTTTATAAAAGTCAAGAAATAGAATAAAACCATCATCTTCTATTAAATGTCTATAATCTAAAAGATCAAGCATTAAGCAAATATTGTTGTGAATGGATCTACCCTTCATAAAACCAGGTTGAGAATCCCTTATAATTTTATGTAGATTCTTTTTTAACCTATTAGCATAAATAAGGGTCACGATTTTGTAGTCGTTGTTGAATAATGTGATTGGTCTAAGATTATCTAATATTTTGGGGTCCTTATGAAGCTTGGGAATTAAAGTTATTATAGCTTGTTTCATAGTGGAAGGAAATTTAATATTGTCAGTTGATTCTTTTAACATAAGAGAGAATGCAACTTTAATAAGTCCCAAAAATGTCTATAGAAATTGGCAGTAAGTCCATCCCTACCTAGAGATTTGTCTAAAGACAAACTCATTACTGCTTTATCCAGCTCATCTGAAGTAATTCCAGCATCACACAACCATACGAACACATCAACAATACAGAGAATACGAGCTTTGATATTGTTGAAGAAGTCAGCATCCTGAACAGAAAAGGTTGAAGAATACAATTTACTGTGTTAGTAATTAGTATTAGTATTGAGTAGCAGCAGAATACTTCACAACTGCTATCATTAAACGTTTATTGACATGCTACAGTACCAGAGAAAAAGTTAAATCTATGTTAACATTATTTTATTATAATGTTAAACTTTATTTCACTCTCTCTCTCTCGCACACGTAAGGAATCCAGCTTTGGTAAGGAATGAGCTTTGGCTCAAGATAAATCAAACAATAGCAAACAAACAAACCAACACAAAACCAATTTCTGTCACGTATCTGGAAAGAACCCAAAAGCAGACGGGACAAGCAGGTAAGGGAAGAAATCAAGTCTTATGGCCGGACTCGATGAAGCAGCAATCATTGGCAACGCTGTCTTCGGGAGGGGGGCGGAGTCGGCTTGTGTTCGTCACGTCAATGCGTCTCTGTGTGTGTCGGAAAAAACAGTGCTTCGGCTTGGAGTCGCCTTGTCACCAAAGTGGGGAGGCGCTCTCCTTCCAGACTGCCGGCCCTCGGACAGATGCAGTTGGCGAACGCATGCAGTACGAGGGTGGGTGTTTGAATTAAAATAGGGATCGATTGGCCACTAAATTGGGAGAAAAAAGGGAAAAATCCAAAATACATTTATAAAAAAAAAAAAAAAGAAATCAACTCTTCATTCAAGTGGCCCATCCCAGGGGTAGAGCAGGAGTTGGCTCAGTGGCAGGTAGACTGGCAGGCACAAGTCCATCAATGGCTACGTTCCAGCCAACACTGGTCCACAGTGGAGGCTTTTTAAGGGTGACGCCGATTGCTTGATGGCCAGCTGCTGTGCCGGGGTGAAGGAGGGGTCAGCAGGTGTCCAGGGAGAAGAGGGGTTAGGCTTGGGCTTTTGGCTCATGACTTCTATTTATTTAGCACTGGCCTACTGATCTGAGGAATGCTATAATGCTCGACTTCACTCAATGTGGCCAGGGGTGCTCGGGTTGGACCCGTCAAACTGGGCAGCGCTGGCCGCTGAATGTGGCCGAGGCTCGACAATGTATGTGGGCAGGGGTGGTCGCGCTGGCACTACAATCAAGCCCAAAGTCGCGCGACGTTTCGCTGTTTATGTACCTTCTTCAGGCGAGGCCTTATTCAACTAAGAGAGGCAGGGTTAAGCTTAAGGTTAGGGTTAGGCTTTTAAATCCGCATTCCCAAATACATTGCAATTAACCTTGTGCACTGTCCACCGACAAGGTGTTTAGATGGCGGCCACAGTCCCCCACCAACTACCCCACCGTCCCACGCAATCCAAAAATTCAATGGCAGCTAACAATGGTCCCTCAGTTTGGCTCAGTCGCATCATCGGGACCCCAATTTGGTCCCCTGTTTCACTACAACAAAGCCCAAAGTCGCGCGACGTTTCGCTTTTCTTCAACCCTCTTCAGGCGAGGGTTTAGACTTTTCCACGAGCGGCATGTCGGTGGCCTTCTAAGGCTCGTGAAAATCAAATCACTTGATTGGAAGCTGCCAATTTGCCATAACAATATGGAAGGACCTCTAAAATCTGTTGTACATACTTTGTGCTACTGCACTTACCAGCATGCTTTGTGTCTTGCACATTTCCTATGTTCTTGTGGGTTTCGAAACATGTGAACCAATGGAATGTATTTGCTCTTTGTATTTTTATTTGAATTTTGTTATTAGCCAATGATGTGGTGTGGAGTTGTTATGCCCGCGAAATCACGAGCTTCGCAACGGTCCATCTCCTCACGGAGAGGGAGGAGTTAGGCAGCCCGAGTGAGTACGACGAAGAGAGAGGGCCATTTTTCTGCTGCTCCGTCTAAGTACCCGTTTCGCGGAGACTTTATACACAGCCCGTGTACTAGGCCCGCATTTGAGGTCAGGAGTGTTGCGATTGGCCCGCGGTCGTATGCTTGCTGGTGGGCTTTGTTTTAGTATGCCGATTATTTTGTTTATGCCCCATAGCCAGTGTCGCCGCTAGCTAGCTAAGTGCATTTAGCATCCAGTGCTAGTGTGTTAGCTAGCCGACTAGAGTTGTGGAGGCTAGTCAGAAGTCATCGGGCTGCGCTGGACGGTGATCTAACTAGGGGAGCCGCTCTGCTCCATTCCTGGGACCTGTCTGCTATCCAAAGAGGACTCGCTTCATCTGCTCTATCTTCGCCAGGGTTGTTTGAACATTGCAACCTTTGGCCATTTGCTACCGGGGAGCCGACACATGCCAGCTGCTAGGCTAGCACTACGCCTTCCATCCTCTGGACTGCACACAGCCTCCCGGTCGAGTAACCCGAAAATTTCATTTATACTCACACACACACGCACACTTTTATCTCGTCGCCTGGGCATCGTGGCGGTGGCTGCCTTGCCCTCCGCTCAGAGAGCTGCTTTAATGTGCACCAACGGGCCCCAACGGAAAGTGCTGGGTATTTGTGTGTTCTTTTGATACTTTCTTCCTGTTTATTGTGACCGCTTGTCCCACCCTGTGTAATTTCAATTAATGTTTATTTAATCAGCAATACTACACTCGTGTGGTACTCTCTCTCTCTCTCTCTCTCTCTCTCTCATTATTATCAAATAAATCCTATTATTATTAATTATATTTCGGGTGTATTGGCAGCTCATTTTCCGCATATGCAAAGCCTAGGTTACTTATAGAGTGCTGGTAATAAGCTTGTACAGTAATTCAGTACACAGCAGAGTTATAAGATCTGCATTAACCACATGTTTGTTTCATTCTGGGAAGATATACCATTCACCAGCCTTAGCTAAGTGTAGTACTTTCACAGTGGAGGCACCGCGCTACTAAATTGATTATTATCTTGGTTAATTATTTCTATTATCAATTATCACTAATATTGTCATTAGTGACACTAGCCTACTAGTACACAGGAGGTTCAGCCAGCTCACCATTCCACCGCTGAGAACTCAGGATGCTGTTGCGCTATTGATTTGTATTGTAACACTTTAGTAACTGGTAGCATTAGGCTTTTGTCTTGTTTAAATGTGCTTGGCGTTGCCCGCCAGTGAAAAAGGGGTTACAAATAGCTTTACACTAGTCCAACTCACCGAGCAGGGGGCGACGTCCCTCTTTGTCGGAGTCCGTCGTAAAAAGAGAGAGTGAACCACAGCTCCGCCTCTAAATACGTCACTGGGAAATATGACACCACCTCCGGTGGGTGTGTGCTTTCCCCCGGGACAGACGTTCCCTAACCATGCCGTTGTCCCGGGAAAATGGACCCGCCCATCTGTTGGATCGCCAGGTCTTTCTCCGGAAACACCGGATGACGACCCAGTCGCCGGGGAGGTAGGAATGGAGAACCTTCTCAGCTGGGGTGGGGAGAGCAGCTGCCACCTGTTTGGGAGACTTGGGAGAGAGCAGAGGAGAGATTACAGCAGTGCTGTAGCATAGCATGCTCGTAAAGAGCGGTTTGGGGAAGAGCTCCCGGCGCAGGGCCCGTTCCCATGGTCGGAGGCCGTCCCATGACAATCTCAAAAGGACTAAGCCCTGCTCTGGAGTGTCTTTGTCGCACGCGCATGTACATAAGTACCAGAAGACGTAAGAAACTGTCTCTGTTGCCAGAGAGCACCAAAGTCCACGCCGAAAGCGTAGCGTGAATCCGTGTAGATGGTGACAGACCAGCCAGCTGCCAGCTCGCAGGCCGCAGAGAGGGCCGTGAGTTCAGCAGCCTGTGCAGAGAGGTGAGAGGGCAACGAGCTGCAATTAAGGCAAGCGGAGGCAGAGCAAACGACCCAACCAACCTGACATTGGCCGGTGGTAAGACAGCGGGAAGCCGACCCATCCACAAAAAGGACAACGTCAGGGTTGGCAAGAGGAGTGGAGCTGAGATCAGGCTGAGGTGAACAAACAGCAGAGACAGCTGCAACGCAGTCGTGTGGTTCACCATCGTCTGGTGAGGGAAGAAGGGTGGCGGGGTTAAGGACAGTGCAACGTTTGACAGTGATGGTGGGCATGTCAAGGAGCACAGTGTTGTAACGTAGCCACCGGGCTGCGGACAGCTGTGACCTTTTCTGTTCAAGTAGGAGGAGCGGGACCGCATGGGGAACCAGGAGAGTAACGTCGGAGTACCCCACGATGTCTCGCGAGGCCATCACAGCCTTTTCAGCAGCAGCGACGGCTCGAAGGCAGCGAGGCAAGCCAGCCGCTACCGGGTCAAGTTTGGCGGAGAAGTAAGCCACAGGGCGCAGCTTGCAGTCCCCCATGAGACTGACTGCAAGAGGACGGAGATCATGCAGCCGTTGCGCTCATCCACAGTTTGAGTGAATGCTTGAGCGGGCTCCGGATAGCCAAGAGTTGGTGCAATTTGGAGCTGGACTTTCAGTCCCTCAAAGGCTTTAGTTGCCTCTGGGGTCCACAAGAGGACCTGTGAGGCGGGTGCATGAGAGTCAATGAGGGCCCGAAGGGGTTTGTCAAAGGTTGCAAATGCCGGAACGAACAAGCGACACAGTAGGAAGCCATGCCTAAGAACAGGGTATCTGCAGGTTTCACTAAGTTAATTTCAAGACTTTATAAGACCTTTTTAATGCCACTTGGATCGGAATTTAAGACCAAGATCTACAACAAAATATATACATATGGTTGGTAAGCCCTAACACCCAACAGCTGAATATTTAAATATTTGATTCGCGCGAGTGCAGTTTTATCGAAATGGTTAAACAAATGTATGTTTTGTGACACGCTGATGTTGTAACCGCATTTCTTGACGTTCAGACCGAATATTTAAAGATTTGATTCGCGGAATTTCGCGCGATTGCAAACAGATAAGCTGAAGTCCTCCTCCATGTTGAAAAAGCTGCCATAAACTACACGCTGCTGTGACTGGTTGATTCGCTGTGAGCATTTGATGACAAAACAACGAATCACAGCAGAGCGCGCAGCGGAGGTCCCTCCCCCCTCCATCTGGCCGATCAATTCTAGCATCAACTTTTCTTCTTCTTCTCTCGGCTGCTATTTTGTCATGACTTAGTTAGCATTTGTCCGCCAAATTCTGTATAGGCTATACCATTTAGCAATTAACCGCTCAGTAAAACCAACATCGGTATTCTTTTCGATAACTAGTTACATTAATATTACCTACAACCGTGAGTTGCAGGTAATATTGCCATGGTATCGCATCATCCAGGTCATTTCTTTGTCTATGGGGGATACATATTTGTTTTAATTACAGGGAATAGCATGCTATAGGTAACAGGTGCGCCTGATACGAACCTGGAATTCATGAAAATAGCATGTGTGTTAGAGTTTATGGGAGACCCCAAGCGCACGACACCAGACAGAGATGGGGTTAGCCGAAAACTGGCGTACTTTATTCAAACATAGGAAGGCAATGAGCGACAAGGAAAAAACGGAAAGTCCAAGGGGGGAAAAAACTCGCGGGTAATCCAAACGGGAACAAGGCAGGATACTTCCACGGGGAAACCTTGCAAGGGAAAAACATGAACCAAGGGCTGGGATGAGTTCGTAGAGAAAAGGACCGTGAGAGGAGAGTCGCCGCTACTGCGGGGAGGTAACAACACGAACTGACAACGGGCACGTGGGAGGCCACCAAACTTAAGCCCAGCCCTGATGACTAAGCCCGGCCCTGACGAGCCGATTGGCTGCCGGCATGGGGTGGGCGGGCCACGGTGCGGGGTGGGCGAGCCATAACACTTGTTTCCCTTTTATTTTCTTTTTTCCCCCTCAAAATTCACTTAATCCTACCAAATGACCACTTCTATTAGTGCGAGACCGAGGGTGAACAGCCGCTTAATTGTCAGTGCACGACCTCATCTGGTTTCAATAGTATGCGTTTTAAATGATCATTTTATCCTTTAAAGAATTCTGCTTACCCGTGCGATGAATCTCCCAGGGTTTTGCTGAGGGATCTCAGCGACACCGACCAAACGGACCACCCGCCTCTCCCTTTCTTCTTCTCAAACCTGGTGAGGTTATTGGGAGATCGGTGACTATGTCCTTGTCCCGAGATGATCGGTCAGCCGGTTGTCCGTCTGGCGGGGCGACGTGAGATCCCGCTTCTGACACCAAATTGTTGTGGATTTTCCTTTATCCTTTTAATGGGCTCTTGCCCCAGGAACCTCTGGGGAGAATAATCATCGGACAAATATTAAAGAAAACAGAGAATCTTTAATGCATCTGCAGATGGAGAGACATAAGGCCACACAGAGGTTCGTCTGTGAGGATATGCTCTGCCTCTGAGCTGGAGATAGTGGTTTTTTATAGAACAGTCCGTCGCGTCATACACTATGTTTCCTGCGTCAACTAAGGTGTAATCTTAAAAAGGAATGAAGGAAAAATCTACGTTAATCACGTTCTGTGCCTCATGAGTGTCTGTACGCCTGTTGCACTTGTCTTTTGCTCAACCTGGCCGTTCCTGGGATGCGGCAACGGGGAGGCAAGCATAATAACAGTTGCTATGTGGCCCCATGGAAGGTACGCATGAGAACAATGGTCATGTGTGTCTGCAGTGAATGAGAAGTTTCATACACACAGACAAGTGGAAAACCACAGAGTACATACGGAGTGCATATGGAGAACATTTTGTACTCCACATACATCACCAACATCCTGCTCAGCTCTCCCCTTCTCAGCCTCCTCCTGCTCAGCTGCACCACTCTCCTCTCAGAGCCTCACCGCAGCCACATCGTGATGACACGACTGGTACGAATGACATTGCGAGCTACTTGGTGCGCCGAGAGCTTGTGAATTCCGGTCTCATCCAGTTCAACGAGCGCCCAGAAAATTATTGGGCATGGAACTCCTCTTTCTTCAACGCCATTGAAGGACTGAACTTAACTGCCAGCGAGGAGCTCGACCTCTTGACAAAGTCGTTAGGAAAAGAGTTCTCAGAGCACGTTACAAGGATTCGCTATGTGCACGTCACCGACCCTGTAGTGGGCCTACAACATGTCTGGGAACGCCTAGAAGAGTGCTCCCCTGAAGTGATCGAGAGAGCGCTCTTCGAGAGGATAGAGAACTTTCCAAAAATCGCTGAGAAAGACCCCGTAAAGTTGAGGGAACTGGGAGACCTGCTGATGGAGTTAGACTCTGCTAAGTGTGAGGGCTACCTGCCGGGGATCTCGTACCTGGACACCGCCAGGCGTGTCAACCCGATCGTTGAGAAGCTGCCACACAGTCTACAAGAGAGATGGATAACTAAGGGTTCCCAGTACAAAGAGCAGCACCATGTCTCTCGCCCCCCCCCCATTCACCTTCTTCGCAGACTTCATCTGCAGCGAGGCACACAGAAGAAACGACCCCAGCTTTACTCTCCCTTCAGCTCCCTCGAAAACGTCCAACAAGTCCTCCACAGGGTCCTCAAAACATGAGCGATCAGAAAAGGAATCAAGACACGCCAAAAGGCATGTCTCCACCCACAAGACAGAGGTCTCAACAAACCGCTCAGCTTCTCAGTCACGCAGTTCGAGCAGCAAGCCTGGCGACAAAGGTAAACAATGTCCCATCCATCAGAAGCGCCATCCTCTAAAGAAATGTCGGGGTTTTCGAAGCAAGTCTCTTGAGGAGCGCAAAGCCTTTCTGAAAGAGATTGGTGCCTGCTACAGGTGTTGCTCCTCCACAACTCACCTGGCGAAGAACTGTAAGGCAACTTTGAAGTGCAGCGAATGTGAGAGCGATGACCACATAGCGGCGCTCCACCCTGGACCTCCTCCACGGGACAAAAAAGACAAGGACCCCACCTCAGAGCATGGCGGGGAGAGTGAAGAGGAGGCGCCTCCACCAGCAGTCATCTCTAAATGCACAGAAGTTTGTGGCAGAGGCCAAAGCCTCAGATCCTGTGCCAAAATCTGCCTGGTGAAGGTATACGCCAAAGCACACCCAGACAGAGCTAGTAACGTCTACATCGTCCTGGACGACCAGAGCAACAGATCTCTGGCGAGGTCTGATTTCTTCCACCTCATCCAAATCAGAGGTTCAGACTCACTGTACACCCTGCGTACATGTGCAGGTGTCACCGAGACATCTGGAAGAAGAGCCACAGGGTTCTTGGCGGAGTCGTTGGATGGAAAAAAACAAGTGTGCTGCTTCCAACACTCATTGAGTGCAACCATATGCCTGACGATCGGTCAGAAATCCCGACCCCAGAAGCTGCACAGCACCACAGCCACCTGAAGTCCATCGCTCGCAGAATCCCTCGCCTGGACCCTGAAGCCCAGATCCTGATACTTCTGGGACGCCACATCCTTCAGGTCCACAAAGTCAGGGAGCAACGCAATGGTCCTCCCAGCGCCCCCTATGCCCAACGTCTAGACCTGGGTTGGGTGGTTATACGGGACGTGTGCCTGGGTTCAGCCCACAAGCCAGCAGCTGTGACTTCCTATCGCACCAGCGTGCTCGAAAACGGAAGGCCGTCTCTCCTCACTCCGTGCCCCAACCGTCTCCAGGTCAAGGAAAGGTTCCTCCTTACAGCATCAAACATGACACCCCAGTCCCTGATGACGACAAAGTGGGGCTTTCCATCGAAGATCGTCTGTTCCTGGAGTTCATGGACAGAGAGATGGTGATGGACGACACCAACAGCTGGGTGGTGCCTCTCCCATTCCGATCCCCTCGTCGACGGCTCCCGAACAATCGAGACCAAGCTCTCAGCAGACTTACCTCTCCCCGCCGCACCCTGGAAAGAAAGCCTAAGATGAAAGCCGACTTCGTCAAACCTTCATGCAAAACATCTTGTATTTATTTATGTATTTGTATTATATAATACAGACAAGAAGGAAAAAGGCAGAGACAAACATTGAAAAAGTCAATTTCTGTTAATGTGTTTTACATGTTATGCATTGCATTTCAAATAAAAGTCCAAAAGTAAGACTAAGGTCCATTTTTGGTATTTTTGGTACTCACTATAGGGGGCTGTTTTACTCCAGAAACATACATATATACTGTTTATGTGTATGTGTATTTGTATATGTATATGTTGAGGAGCTGCTGTATCAAAATTAGTTGTCTTCCTCCAGAACTTAGTAAATTTGTCCATACATAGGTTCAGGGATAAAGTCTGCTTTTCTATGTTATATATTCATTTTATGATTCCAATCCATTCCTCTTTGCTGTAGCTCAGCATTTAAATAATTTTTCTTAGATTTGTTGGTTTAGTCAGTGTTTCCTCTACCCAAAATGTGTTATGCTTTTCTTTCACAAATGTGGGAATGATGGTCCAAAATTGCGTTAAAATGTACAAAACAGTGAAATTTATCTTGCCTGGCCGGCCAGCACTCTAGATGCTCAGCACCCAAAAGCTCTGATCCTAGAATCGCCTCTGGTCAGCGCCAATCTTGTTATACGCAGCAAAAGACTGTGGCTGACTAGATAGCTATATCAGATGGCATAATTTTCTTGAATTATTAATTGATTATTAGCATTACACAATGTGTGAATTAATGTAATGTTTGATTTTGCAGTTTGGATGAGAAAAAACCCCGCAAGTTGGGTGTGAGATGGATGAAAAAGAAGAATTCTGGAATGAGTTGGACGACATGGTGGAGAGGGTACCCAAGGAGGAGAGAGTGGTGATTGGAGCGGACTTCAATGGACATGTTGGTGAAGGGAACAGAGGTGATGAGGAGGTGATGGGAAAGTATGGAGTCAAGAAGAGAAATGTGGAAGGACAGATGGTGGTCGATTTTGCGAAAAGGATGGAAATGGCTGTGGTGAATACATATTTCAAGAAGAGGGAGGAACACAGGGTGACGTACAAGAGTGGAGGAAAGTGCACACAGGTGGACTATATCTTATGTAGAAAGCACCATCTAAAAGGGATTGGAGACTGCAAGGTGGTGACAGGGGAGAGCGTAGCCAGGCAGCATCGGATGGTGGTCTGTAGGATGACTTTGGAGACCAAGAAGAGGAAGCGAGTGAAGACACAGCCGAAGATCAAATGGTGGAAGTTGAAGAAGGAAGACTGTTGTGTGGAGTTCAGGCAGGAGTTAAGACAGGCACTGGGTGGTAGTGAAGAGTTGCCAGATGGCTGGAAAACCACTGCAGAAATAGTGAGGGAGACAGCTAGGAAGGTACTTGGTGTGTCATCAGGACAGAGGAAGGAAGACAAGGAGACTTGGTGGTGGAATGAGGAAGTACAGCAAATTATACAGAGGAAAAGGTTGGCAAAGAAGAAGTGGGATAGTCAGAGAGATGAAGAAAGTAGACAGGAGTACAAGGAGATGCAGCGTAAAGCAAAGAGAGAGGTGGCAAAGGCAAAGGAAAAGGCGTATGGTGAGTTGTATGACAGATTAGACACTAAGGAAGGAGAAAAGGACTTGTACCGATTGGCTAGACAGAGGGACCAAGCTGCAAAGGATGTGCAGCAAGTTAGGGCGATCAAGGATAGAGATGGAAATGTGCTGACAAGCGAGGAGAGTGTGCTAAGAAGGTGGAAGGAATACTTTGAGGGACTGATGAATGAAGAAAATGAGAGAGAGAGAAGGTTGGATGATGTAGGGATTGTGAATCAGGAAGTTCAGCGGATTAGCAAGGAGGAAGTGAGGGCAGCTATGAAGAGGATGAAGAATGGAAAGGCAGTTGGTCCTGATGACATACCTGTGGAGGCATGGAGATGTTTAGGAGAGATGGCAGTGGAGTTTCTAACTAGATTGTTTAACACAATCCTGGAAAGTGAGAGGATGCCTGAGGAGTGGAGAAGAAGCATACTGGTACCGATTTTCAAGAACAAGGGCGATGTGCAGAACTGTAACAACTACAGAGGTATAAAGTTGATCAGCCACAGCATGAAGATTTGGGAAAGAGTAATAGAAGCTAGGTTAAGAGGAGAGGTGACGATCAGCGAGCAGCAGTATGGTTTCATGCCACGAAAGAGCACCACAGATGCGATGTTTGCTTTGAGAATGTTGATTGAGAAGTATAGAGAAGGCCAGAAAGAGTTGCACTGTGTCTTTGTAGATTTAGAGAAAGCTTATGACAGAGTACCGAGAGAGGAGGTGTGGTATTGTATGAGGAAGTCAGGAGTTGCAGAGAAGTATGTAGGAGTGGTGCAGGATACGTATGAGGGAAGTGTGACAATGGTGAGGTGTGCGGTTGGAATGACGGATGGGTTCAAGGTGGAGGTGGGATTACATCAAGGATCGGCTCTTAGCCCTTTCTTGTTTGCAATGGTGATGGACAGGTTGACGGACAAGATCAGGCAGGAGTCTCCATGGACGATGATGTTCGCGGATGACATTGTGATCTGTAGTGAGAGTAGGGTGCAGGTTGAGGAGAGCCTGGAGAGGTGGAGGTATGCACTGGAGAGAAGAGGAATGAAAGTCAGTAGGAGCAAGACGGAATACCTATGCGTGAATGAGAGAGAGGACAGTGGAATGGTCAGGATGCAAGGAGTGGAGGTGACAAAGACATCTGAGTTTAAATACTTGGGGTCAACTGTCCAAAGTAACGGGGAGTGCAGTAGAGAGGTGAAAAAGAGAGTGCAGGCAGGTTGGAGTGGGTGGAGAAGAGTGTCAGGAGTGATTTGCGACAGAAGGGTACCAGCAAGAGTTAAAGGGAAAGTTTACAAGATGGTTGTGAGACCAGCTATGTTATATGGTTTGGAGACATTGGCACTGACGAAAAGACAGGAGGCGGAGCTGGAGGTGGCAGAGTTGAAGATGCTAAGATTTTCACTGGGAGTAACGAAGAAGGACAGGATTAGGAACGATTATATTAGAGGGACCGCTCAGGTTGGACGGTTTGGAGACAAAGCAAGAGAGGCAAGATTGAGATGGCTTGGACATGTGTGGAGGAGAGATGCTGAGTATATTGGGAGAAGGATGCTGAATATGGAGCTGCCAGGGAAGAGGAGAAGAGGAAGGCCAAAGAGGAGGTTTATGGATGTGGTGAGGGAAGACATGCAGGTGGCTGGTGTGACAGAGGAAGACGCAGAAGACAGGAAGAAATGGAAACGGATGATCTGCTGTGGCGACCCCTAACGGGAGCAGCCGAAAGTAGTAGTAGTAGGATGAGAAAAAAAAAGGAGCCGCTGTGGGTACCACATACTGGAATGAGAAGCATGCAAAAGTGTTTATGCACTTTGTGTTAAGTTTGATAAGTTAACTTTTGTTGGTGCCTATAATACAGTTAATACGGTAGCCTGTTTCGTTAGTCACTTCTCCAGCAGTCTTTACGGTAACCCTCCTGTTAGGAGGAAGGCGCGCTGCTAGTGAAAGGCACTTGTTGAAATGTTTGGTAGGCTGAGGCCACTTGCTGTTGAGAGCGCAAATAAAGTTCAGTTAAATAAGTACAGTTGTCTTATTTGAAACTAACATTGGTAGCAGAGGATGGTTGCCTCGAATGACTTCAGACAGCCTCCTGGATTTGACGAAAAGAAGCCGTATGAAAACTGGAAAAATTAAGTGGAAATATGGAGACGGGTGACGAACTTGGACAAGAAAAAGCAAGCGTTGGCTGTGGCTCTATCGTTGACAGGTAGAGCGAGGGATACTGCTTTAGGAATAAATGTGGATGATCTAAATAAGGATGATGGAATGACCACTTTGATTGGGGAACTTGACAAGATTTTTTTGAGAGAAGAGAAGGACCGGGCTTACGAAGCCTATTCTGAGTTTGATCGAATATCGAGGGAAAATGGCGTCTCGATGGTGGACTTTATTGTTGATTTTGAACAGAAATACAACAGGATCCGTAAATTCGAGATGGTTCTGCCCGACGCTGTTTTGGCGTTTAAACTACTGGATACAGCAAGTCTTGATGTGAAAGACAAGCAACTGGCATTGACTGCATGTGGTAAACACACTTTTGATTATATGAAGTCAGCACTGAAACGCATATTCGGAGAAAAACATGAGCAGAAGGCGGGAGCCATTAACGTGAGTCAGGATGCAGCCTACTACACAGATCAAAGAAAACCGCACCCATGAACCCAAAGTGTGCAAGCTAGAGGACCACTCGCAGGCACAAATCCACTTGATAAGTACGGAAGACGAACAAAGTGTGGGATTTGTCAAAGCACATTCCACTGGGTGAAAGATTGCCCACATAAGAAAGAACACGTAAAGATAACAGAAGAAAATAAATGCACAGAAGAACCTGATGAGTGTAATATAACGCTGTTTTCTAAGGAATCGGATACGGAAATATTCATGGTTGAGGCTCTGGGATCAGCTGTCATTGACACGGCATGCACAAGGACTGTCTGTGGTGAAAAATGGCTGAATAACTATGTAGGGGGACTAAATGAGAAAGAAGTACAGAAAATAGTTAACACAGAGAGTAGCAAGCCTTTCAAGTTTGGGGATGGGCGAGTTGTACATTCGACAAAAAAGGTCAAGATACCAGCCAAGATAGGAGAAACAAAATGCTGTAGACACAGAAGTGGTCCCATCTGACATCCCTTTACTGCTGAGTAAAACGTCGCTAAAGAGAGCAGGAGCTGTGCTGAACTTGGAGAACGATACAGCAATAATGTTTCGGCAACCGATAGCTCTGAAGATGACCTCCTTAGGACACTACTGTCTGAACATAATGGATAATGAGTCACCATGCGATACATATGAGAATGTGGTCCTGGCCATCACAGAGAATATGACTAAGGAACAAAAACACAAAGCTTTACTGAAACTTCACAAGCAATTCGGACATGCATCAGTTGACAAACTGAAGAAGCTGCTGATAAATGCTGGAAACTCTGATAACGAGAGCACTGCTATTCTAGAGGAGATAGTAGGAAAATGTGAGATTTGTCTTAAGTACAGCAAGCCTAAGCCTAAGCCCAAGCTTGCTGTTGGGTCTGCCCATGGCCTCCCGATACAATGAGACTGTGGCAGTAGATTTACATGAGCTAGAACCGAATGTGTGGTACCTGCACATTATCGATCACTTCACACGCTTCAGTGCGGGTGGCATTGTGACCTCAAAGAAACCAAGTGTGATAGTGAAATGCTTTGGACATTCCTGGATCAGTGTCCATGGTCCACCGGAGCGTCTCTTCAGCGACAACGGTGGCGAGTTCAACAACGAGGAAATAAGAGACATGGCAGAGAACTTCAACATCGAGATAAAGACGACTGCTGGCTATAGTCCAGCGGTCGGGAACCTATGGCTCGCGAGCCATATATGGCTCTTCCGGTGACGGCATATGGCTCCCAGACAATTTTGAGTTGAAAATTATTTTTTTTTCAAAAAAATCAGTTTGGAACTGATTTTAAAATACTTGTGATATTTCTTAATAATACTGTGTCATTTTAAAGTAAACAGAAATTAGTTTTGAAGATAAATTTCACGGGTCACCCGTGGGTCGGGTCGGGAACCAATGGCTCGCGAGCATTTCCGGGTCATTGTAAAGGTGAAGAAATCAATTTTATCAGATAGCCAACTAGTTTATCCGCTTCAACCCTTGTAACGGAAAAGATGGCGAAAAGAAAAAAAGACGATGATTACCGTGCATTCCAGGCTGCGTGGACAGAGGAATTTGCATTTGTGGAGAGAGCAGGATCTGCGGTATGTCTAATATGCAATGATAAAATTGCATCGATGAAACGGTCAAATATAAAGCGGCACTTCGATACGCACCATGCTTCATTTGCATCGAAATATCCAGCGGGGGACAGCAGGAGAAGGGCATGCGAGGAGCTACAGCGGAGAGTGCAGACGAGTCAGCAGCAACTACGTGTGTGGACCAAGCAAGGTGACGGGAATTCCGCTAGCTTTGCGGGGGCTTTGGCAATAGTAAGGAATGGAAAGTCATTCACAGATGGCGAGGATGCCAAAACATTCATGCTTGATGTGGCCAATGAACTGTTTGATGACTTCCCAAATAAAGACAAGATAATCAAACGAATAAAAGACATGTCCCTGTCAGCAAGAACTGTGCACGATCGTAGCAATCAAGTCGAGGAAACACAAATTAAGGACATAAACGCCGGGACATACTTTTCTCTCGCGTTAGATGAGTCAACAGACGTTAGCCATCTATCTCAGTGCAGTATCATTGCCAGGTATGCTGCAGGTGACACACTGCGTGAGGAAAGCTTGGCTGTTTTGCCAATGAAAGGGACAACAAGAGGAGAGGATTTATTCATGTCTTTCATGGAGTTTGCTAAAGAAAAAAAACTACCGATGGATAAACTTATTTCTGTCTGTACTGATGGTGCACTCTGTATGTTGGGGAAGAACAAAGGATTTGTAGCGCTTCTCCGTGAACATGAAAAGAGAGCCATCCTAAGTTTTCATTGCATCCTGCACCAGGAGGCGCTTTGCGCTCAGACGTGTAGCCAGGAGCTTGGCGAGGTGATGTCTCTGGTCATTCGAGTGGTCAACTTTATTGTTGCCCGAGCTTTAAATGATCGCCAGTTTAAAGCTCTGTTAGAAGAAGTTGGGAATCATTATCCCGGTCTGCTTTTACACAGCAACGTGCGTTGGTTGTCAAGGGGGAAGGTGCTCAGCCGTTTTGCAGCTTGCCTGAGTGAAATCCGGACTTTTCTTGAAATGAAAGGCGTCAAGCATCCTGAGCTAGACAACACTGACTGGCTCCTGCAGTTTCACTATCTCGTGGACATAACTGGCCATCTGAACCAGCTCAATGTGAAAATGCAAGGTATTGGAAATACAATCTCATCCCTTCAACAAGCAGTGTTTGCATTTGAAAGCAAGCTGGAAGTCTTTCTCAGGGACATTGAAACAGGTCGTCTTCTGCACTTTGAAAGACTGCAACAATTTAGAGATGCATGCTTAGCAAGTGACTCCACTCAACATCTGGATCTCCAGCAGCTAGCTGGCTTTACGTTCAATCTCCTGCAGTCATTCAAAGCACGTTTTGGAGAATTTCGTGCGCGCACTGGTCTTTTCAAGTTCATCACTCATCCACATGTGTGCAGTGGACAAAATCGACCTGACATGCATCCCCGGGGTCTCTATCGGAGACTTTGAGCTGGAAGTTGCTGACCTGAAGGCATCAGACATGTGGATGAGTAAGTTCAAGTCACTTAATGGAGAGTTGGAAAGTCTTGCGCGACAGCGAGCAGAGCTGGCGAGGGAACACAAGTGGACAGAAATTAAAAATCTTCAACCTGAAGACCAGCTGATTCTTAAAACTTGGAACGAGCTTCCTGTGACATACCACACAATGCAGCGTGTGAGTATTGCCGTATTGACCATGTTTGGCTCTACATATGCATGTGAACAGTCTTTCTCGCATATGAGGAACATTAAGACCAACCTACGCTCACGTTTAACTGATGGAAGCCTCAACGCCTGCATGAAGCTCAACCTCACCACGTATGAACCAGACTACAAGGCCATCAGCAAAACCATGCAGCACCAGAAGTCGCATTAAAAGTAAGACATATTTAATTTATTATACGTTAAAAATACTATATGGCTCTCAATGAAATATATTTAGAAATATTTGGCTTTTATGGCTCTCCCAGTCAAAAAGGTTCCCGACCCCTGCTATAGTCCATGGAGCAATGGCTTGCTGGAACGCCATAACCAAATGCTCAAAGATAATACTGAAGGTAAAACTTGACAACGGAGTTGACTGGAAAACTGCACTGGATTGGGCACTCATGGCAAAGAACACAGTGCAGAACGTACATGGCTTCAGCCCACATCAGCTGGTGTTTGGACAGAATCCGAACCCTCCCTCTGTGTTAGTGGATCAGCCACCTGCTTTGGAGGGAACTACTATGAGTGCATGGGTGGGACAGCACATAACAGCATTACATGCAGTAAGGAAAGCTTTCATAGAGGCAGAGTGCTCAGAGAGAATCAGAAGAGCTCTACGAAAGCAACTTCGTCAAACAGATGAGAAGTATGAAACTGGGGACAAGGTGTTCTACAAAAGGACAGACTGTGTTGAGTGGAAAGGTCCTGGAGTCGTGATACGACAAGATGGGGTGGTGATCTTTGTACACCATGGTGGGACCTATGTCAGGGTTCATCATTCTAGGTTGCAGAAGGTTGATAAGAGTGAAGTAGGTGCTAGTGACGGTCTAGAGCACCCTGGGGAGAATGTTACTGAGGGCAATATGAAAGTACCTGTTACTGATAGTGATGTGGATGTTGATAACAATGACAGTGGGAACATACCTGGTACTGATTGTGACATAGATGTTGATATGAACAATGACGGTGAGGCTGGGGGTGTTGCAGACAATGATACAGATGTCACTGAGGGTAACAATCATAAGGATAATCAACAGACAGGCATAAGGGTAGGAGCCTCCCTAGGGCTGAAAACAGGTCAAACAATCAGCTTTGTGGATAATGTAACAGATGCGTCTCACAGAGCTAAAGTGATGGGACGAGCAGGAAAGGCTACAGGAAATAACAGAAACTGGTACAGCCTACAGTACTTAGAACTATCTGACATCGCTGGTACTATGGGGTCAGCTGATCTTACTAAGGTAGACAATCTTCAGGTTAATCCACTGGATAGTGTAGAACTATGCTCTGATATGCAGGAAAATGATGTATTAGTCACAGGTGGTGTTTCATTTGATAAGGCTAAACTAGATGAAATAAGTAGCTGGAAGAATGATGGGGTGTTTGAGAAGGTAAAAGATATGGGTCAAAGGCATGTGTCCACTAGACGGGTGTGCACACTGAAAGAAACCCCTGATGGTGTAATACCCAAAGCGCGTCTTGTGGCTAGAGGTTTTGAAGAATTCAACACTAAAGATCTATAGAAGGACTCACCTACATGCTCATCAGAGTCCCTCAGACTACTCATGTCAGGTCTATGTCAGAATAAGTGGCATCAAATAACTTATCCAGAACAAAAGGATTCATCGTATTCTGTGGTCAGCTACAAAAGAACAGCTGGCAGACTGTCTGACCAAAAAGGGAGCCTCTTCCCTGGTATTACTTAAGGCACTGAATAATGGACAATGGAAGCTAGATGACTGAGTCTGACTGTTGATAACTGAGCATGAGCTCATTAAAAATTAATAATTAAAAATTATTGTTGCATACATTGATGCAACTGAGTTGCAACCTGTTGTTGTTTCTACTTGTTTCTGTTCTGTGTAAATGTGTATGAGTTGTCTGTTGTCATCATATACATTACGTTTTGCTAATGTTGTCACTTATTGCAAAGCAGTCCCTTCTCCCGTGGTTTTATTCATGATGTCATCAGCGATTAGTCAATGTCGACTTGACTTTCATCACAAAACAGCTGACTTCAAAAACTCTTAAGTCATACAACCCCTAACACACACACAAAGTTGCAAACACAAACATGCCCGTCCATCCATCCATCCTTTCCCCCACCTACCTTAGCGTCATGCTCCTGCAGGTGTGTTCCACTGGCGTGCAGGTAGTTAAAGAGGTCCTCAGAGGGCAGTGGTCTCTCCAGCATCAAGATCAACTCTTGCTCCACTTCAAACCTTTCATGCAGGGTCACTGCTGCACTCTTCCCCATCACTCCTGGGTGACCTGCAAGCAGCAGAAGCCCCAGTTCAAGGGGAAACCCAAACTTTTACCCATCTCGAGTCTGACAGAGACAAAGAGTTACAATGAGGTGGCTGAGAACAGCCTCAGGTTAAGGATTTTAACACAACCTAGTCAACGTACCTTTATACAGGGTATCTGCAGGTTTCAGTAAGTTAAATTTAAGGCTTTTTAAGACCTTTTTAATGCCACTTGGAATGGAATTTAAGACCAAGATCTACAACAAAATATAAACATATGGTTGGTAAGACCTAACGCCCAACAGCTGCTTGCTGGTAGCAGAACCCGTGGGTCAACCACAGGAATCGATTTTAAGCAATATTTCTTTAAAGAATGAAATGAGCAGATTAAGACACAGATTAATTGGAACATATTCATTCAATAAACGAGACTTGTCTTGATATGGTGCTACTGAACACACACCCGTCACTCATGGCATGAGCTTCAGTTCTGTGGCCTTACTCTCCAACTCTGCCTCAGCTTGTTTCAGCTCGCTCATTTTTTCTTTGTATCTCTTCCTGAGGATGTTGGACTTTGTGATGAGCTGAGCCATCAAGGTGCCGGACTTGCCCTCTGCTTGCTCAGCAAACTTGTCCGCATCCTTCTCCAGGCTGTCAGATACCTCCAGCAGAGTTTTCTTTTCTTTTTTTTTAAGCTCAGCTATGTGGTCCTCTGCAGTTTTTCTCTTCTGCCCTTGTGCAGTGCTTTGCCTCTTCCTCTTCTCCAGGTCAAGATTTTCTCTGTATTTTGACCTTGCTGATCCCACAGAGATCAGCAGCTCCTTAGTGAGAGGGACCTTGACAACCCCCACAGATTGCAACATAGTCACAGACCAGTCTCTGGGCAATTACAGTGTCCTCCTGCAAGTTAACGGTCTCCACCTCCTTGTTAATGGAGAAGCTCCTCTCGACTGTTGCCTGTCCATGGGACAAGAGTAGAAGTTTCTGACAAAACTCCCAGAGCTCAGGGTAGGGTTGGCTGAGCAAGCCATGCAGAAACACATCAAGCCTCGTTTCTGTGGGCTGGAAGGACAGGAAGTGCTCGCTTTTAGCCTCAACAGATAGGAAGTTCCCAAACTGTTGGGTAATAACATCACCTGTAACAAAACAGATGAAAGGAAATAAGTGAAATATTATTTAGATGATTAATCATGATATTAAATCAGACAGGCTTATATCAGTTATTACTCTGTACTTTTGGTAATAATCAGGAACAACATTTCCAGAGCTATTCTATTAAACTATTCCTACCAGCAGAGACACCTCCTGACAACTGCTCGTCTTGCAGAAACTTCTGCACAAGTCTGCTCATTCTTCCCTGGCACCAGTCTGGGTTGGAGTACATGATAGTGGGGTCCAAACACGCCATCCGTCTCACGGTGGGGTATTTCAGGGGGCTCTTGTCTTGGACTTTCTTTAGGATATTTGACATACCCTTCACGCAGTCCTTCCTAAACTCGAGGGCAGTGAGCTCTCCTAAGCAGCTCTTTCTCTGCAGTTCCTGACAGATGGGTAATGGATTGTAAATAGAGCTGAATGACCTAACAATATTGCCTAGGTCTGTATATAATTTGATAGAAAGTAATACATCTAAATGATCAAACTACCTTCAGGGCTGCCTCAGCACCCAAGCCCGTCAACTTCCTTCAGGCGGACCCAGTTCTTCTGGTCAGCGACATCCAGTCTGACCAGCTGCAGTGGAGTGATGTCCTGGAGAAGCTTCCTCTTGGCAAAACGCCTCAGTAAACTCTGTCAACAGGAAAACTCTGTAAAGCAAATCCCCCTATAACCACATTCATCACTGAAAAAATTGCTATGTTGTTATTACTTTAAAATGATCTCTATCATCACTTCTATCAAAAGCATCACATCATCAAGAGTACAATGAGCGATAAGAGTTGAAATCAACGAGCAATATCAACCTATGCAGTGCTAGAATATAAATAATTAGATTACCTTGTACAACTCAGCCAAGTCTTTGAAGAGGAATGGCATCACTGGCTCGTCGGTCTGGTACTTTGTCAAAAAGGGACTGAAGGCCCTCGAGATAGCCATGATGAACTGCAGTTTGGCCAAGATGAGCGGATCTTGCTGAGCTGCTTCTATGGTATCAAATGAGCCTGTTCCGGGATTTGGAAGCTTCTTGGTTCTCACCGCATCCGCATACTTCACCACTTCTACAGCTCTCTCCACAACCGGCAGGTTCTCAATCCACCAGTGGCCACAGAATGGTAACGGGAAGACCGAGGATTTGGTGAGAGCAGTGAAATCCTCTCTCCTAGCTGGCACATTGTGGAAAAGAATGTGCATGGCCCTCACCACCTTCTCCTGCTGCCACATGGAGAAGCCGCATTTGAATGCGTTATGTAGGGTGTGGAGGCCACAGCTACCCACAACAACCAGCTGGGCACCACCATACTGCTCAGCGTGCTCTTGCTGCAGAAGCTCAAAGAACTTCCAGTTCACATTGGGTCCATCCATGGAGATGGACACCAGGCTCCTGAGGTTCAGCTGCTCCACACACTCCTGAGAATAACATGAATATATACGATAAGCTTACCAATGGTTCAATGTAAAACATTGCTGTCTACACATCACTCAAACAGTTCACATTTAAATTAGCTAGCCTACACAGCATCATCATAATATTATAATAAAATGATGGCTAATATTGAATTACATTTCTAACATTTCAAGCAGCCAAGTCTACTCTTCTGACTAAAATGAGGCAACAAAAGATATTGAATGCTAATGGCATCTTTGTTAGCTTTCCCTAGGGTACTATTATTGAATACATCATGACATTGCCATAATCAACTAATCTGAAAATGAATGTAACGGTAACAATGAGTCAACATTTCTTAACAAATAATATTTAACATTAGCTAACAATAATTCAATAAATCCACGTATTACTCACTTTAAAATGTTGCAGTAAATCCTTAGCTGTTGAATGCCCCATGAACTGCGACCCCAGGTACCGTGATTGAACGTGATCTCCCTCCCAATAGCGCACACGCACGTCCAGTTGCTTACTTTTTGTAGTGTGGTTGAGGCTTTCGTCAAACATCAAAACAAACGTGCCCTTGTTTACTTTCCCATGGCGCTAATGTTGGCTGCCGTTAGTGTGACTGTTGTGTTGTCCGTCCTGCCAAGAATACACAGGAGAGGTTGTCTTGGTGGATGATGTGGTCTTTTATTATTAATATGTCTATCACTAACCGGCATCATCCATTTCTAATTTATATGACAGAAAATTATATAAGAGTGAACAAAAAAAAAAGTTACCGGCGTTTCTTCTTGGTTGATGCTAGAATGATCGTCCGGAGGGAGGGGGGAGGAACCTCCGCTGTGTGCTCTGCTGTGATTCGCTGTTTTGTCATCAAATTCCCCACAGCTAATCAACCAATCACAGCAGCGTATAGTTTCTGGCAGTTTTTTTCAAAATGGAGGAGGACTTCAGCTTATCTGACTGTAGTCGCGCGAATCAATTGTTTAAATATTCGGTCTGAAAGTCAAGACCTCTTTTCAACCAGCTAAAATGCGGTTACAACATTAACGTGTCACAAAACATACATTTGTTTAACCATTTCAATAAAACTGCACTCGCGCGAATCAAATGTTTAAATATTCAGTCTGAACGTAAAGGCCTCTTTTCAACCAGCTAGAAACCCTCCCTGGCCACAGTTTTCCAATTCACCTGCATTCTGTAATTGTTCTCGTTAAATTAAAGTGAATTGTATGTCAGGACTGACTGCAGTCCTGCATGTAGCCTACTTTTATTGTTGTGAAATAAATGTATCTGACCAATTTGAAAGTGTATACTTTTTGTGAGGAGCCATGCCCACTACCACAGTACAGTGGTGGAAAATAGTACATTTATTAAGGTAGGCTATTATAGCTACTTAGTTCCAATTTGAGGTAGCTTTACTTGAGTATTGCCATTTGATGCTACGTTATACTTCCACTCCATTACATTTCAGGGGGAAATATTGTACGTTCTACTCCACTACATTTATTAGACAGCTTCGGTTACTTTTCAGATGGAGCTGCGGTATGCCTACATTCAACACTAAGCTAATATCGTTTCTCTTTCCAGCCTCAACTGAACAAATCATCGAAATGGTTAAACAAATGTATGTTTTGTGACACGTTGATGTTGTAAGTAACCGCATTTTAGCTGATTGAAAAGCGGTCTTGAAGTTCAGACCGAATATTTAAACATTTGATTCGCGGAATTTCGCGCGATTGCAATCAGATAAGCTGAAGTCCTCCTCCATGTTGAAAAAGCTACCAGAAACTATACACTGCTGTGATTGGTTGATTTGCTGTGAGCATTTGATGACAAAACAACGAATCACAGCAGAGCACGCAGCAGAGGTCCTTCCCCCCTCCATCCGGCCGATCAATTCTAGCATCAACCTTTCTTCTTCTTTCGGCTGCCATTTTGTCATGACTTAGTTAGCATTTGTCCGCCAAATTCTATATAGGCTATACCAATTAGCAACTAACTGCTCAGTAAAACCAACATCGGTATTCTTTTCGATAACTAGTTACATTAATATTACCTACAACCGTGAGTTGCAGGTAATATTGCCATGGTATTGCGTCATCCAGGTCATTTATTTGTCTATGGGGATAGATATTTGTTTTAATTACAGGGAATAGCATGCTATAGCTAACAGCTGCACCTGATACGAACCTGGAATTCATAAAAATAGCATGTTGTGGAATGAATATGTACCGTATAAGTGTCAAATATTATCTTATGTCAGTTTAGGTGTTCAACAGATTTTTCGTTCGTTTTAAAAAGCGTTATTTTATTATTTTTGCGGAGCTACCGGAATGTGACTTACCACTGCTCAGAATTTTCATCTCTGCTGTGGATTTCCGGTTTCCAGAGGCTTCTATAAGAGATTCTATCTGACCAATAGATGTCGCTGGCAGAACACATTTATGCATTTCACCATAGAACGGTCTATTTACAACCTCACATTAGCTGCAGCCTATACTCTAGTCACGACCGCAAGTAGTTACCAGAATGATTCGCGCTCTGCACGCAACCCAAGCTAAATTAATCTTCACACAACACAAACGAAGAAGAAGAAATAGTCCTCTCCCGGACAGTTCTTTTTTAAGACCTTTGAGTAATGAATTTAATACCATTTTCCGACATTTTTAATGAATTTAAGACATTTTGAGGCCTTTAATTTAGATACATGAATTTAAGACTTTTTAAGGATCCGCGGACACCCTGAACACACACAACCGTGCAACACTTAAGTCAAAAATCCCGAGTCTAAACTGAATAACGTATGTGTGTGTGTCTGTGTGTGTGAAGCCAAAGTGTTTTTGCATGAGGAATCTGGACGGGGAGACAAGCAGCAGCAGTAAATAAATAGATTAATACTCATTATGAACAAGAACGCCCACTCGTGTGTCTGTAACTTTTTTTTCTTAACTTTGGGAAGTGGCACGGGACATCTAAAAGTTTGCTGACCCCTGTAGTAGCGGTCCATCCAGTGTGTGGAAATACTTCAGTAAAGTTGAAACCTGTACTACTGTCACTTGCAAAACAATGAAGTCCTTTCTGGAATACAACAAAAGTACAAGTGCCATGCACACTCACCTGAAAAAGCATCCTCTAATGCCAGCTGCTGAGGAACGATCCAAACCCTCTCGACACCAGTCAACTGGCTACTTCACCAAACGCCCTGCCATAACAGGCCATAACAAGATGGCTCCAAATCACCAATTTGCTGGTGAATTTCATTGTGAAATATATTTGACCTTTAGTTGCAGTACATCAGAGAAAGCTTCATAGACCTACTGGCTTTTTTTAACCTGGCTACAATGTCCCATCTTACAACACGCTGTTGAACACTATTAAACAGCACTACGACAGCCAGGATCAAAGAGCAAAAACTGACTGAGCAAGACTATGAGTAGGCTTACAGGCTAGATCTTGCCTGAGTTTTGTTTACCTCAAGTGTTTTTCCTGACGTTTCAATTTTTCTTTTTTTGTACCTTAATGGGAGTTTTACCACATATAAGTTATTAATGCATACATTGATGCAGTTGAGTTGCAAGCTGTTGTTTCTGTTCTGTATAAATTATGTGTATGAGCTGTCTGCTGTCAGCATATACATTAAATTTTGCTAATAGGTTGTCACTTGTTGCAAAGCAGTCCCTTCTCCTGTGCTGTTAGTCAATGTTGACTCGACTTTCATCACAAAACAGTCGACTTTGAAAAAATCTGAAGTCATGTAACCCCTAACAGACACAAAAAAGTTGCACCACAAACATGCCTGCCTGCCCACCCATCAATCCATCCATCCATCCATCCACCCATCTACCTTAACATCATGCTCCTGCAGGTGTCTTCCTCTGGCTTGCAGGTACCCGCAAGGAGCAGCAGCACCACTTCCAGGGGAAACCCAAACTTTTCCCCATCTTGAGTCTGAAAGACACAAAGAGTTGTAATGAGGTTGCTGAGAACCGCCTCAGGTTAAGGATTTTAACAAAAACCCAAGTCAACTTACCTTTATAAGGATTAATTAAAGAACAATGAGAGATAGAGATGTTTTGATTTTAACTATGCAGTTAATGCACTGGGCACTACTGCTTCTGATAAAAAACTAAAAAGTTTCAAAAGATACTGACATTTCAAGAGCTTTTGGGGACAAAAACAATGTCACCATTGTGAAGGTGTCCACCTTTTCTTTGGGAATTTGTAAGGCCACCTTCAGGACAGACACACACAACACCTGTAGTTAAATTATATGCTTTACACTTCTGGTCAAATCTGAATGTCCGACACCTTTTATAAGAGAACACAAGCCGTTTTCTGTACAATCGCTACGTATTTCGTATGCGTAATGTCACCGAAATGTGATTTATAACAATTAACTTACTCCCACGTGTATTACAAAAAGACTTGACATGGGCCATTTGAGACCACTGACATTATGTAGACCAGTGACAGACCTTAGTCGGTATGCAGATATTGGATCGTCGACAGCAGAATGGTCACCAGAAACTACAAAGTTATTTTCCTGCAGCTGCACTGCTTTCACACTGCCCAAAAAAACCCGCTAACATGCGCCAATTTACACTGACCAAAGGCGGACATGAGCGGGGTTTTGCCAGTGTGAAAGCAGTAACATGTCCATTTACATTACTGCCACGTGGTAATTAATCACAGCCTCTGAATAAGCACAAAGCCTTTGCATACCAACACGGCCGAATGGGTCTCCATGTTAACTGTTCCAATAGATTTGATCATTCTTCCAACGCATGCCAGGCTAACCACATGCATACAAACCGCTTGTCACTCAACAAGTCAAACAGACTGACGAATGGATGACGTTGCTGACTAGTGAGCCGCTATTGCAGCAGTGTCGTCAACCAGCACTTGCCCCCATCGGCGTTACCGTTGGCCTAACATGACATTTAACATCCTGTGACTTCACAACTATATTATTCATAACTGCCTGGTTTACTACTAACAAAAGACGTGGGATGAGTATTAATCTTAACAATACGACTGGCTATTTCTCGCAAATTCACTGATTACACTGCGGCCGTCACCACGTGACACGTTTTCCTGCGTAGTGGCTGCTTAGCTCGCTCACATACTCAAAACTCTTTTCCAAACACGAGGCGAAACAAAGAACAGCTCAACACCACATTAGCCAACATCTTACACAATGTGTTAATTACCTCGTCTACTGTATCTGTGGCGAACAAATCCATATTGTACGCGGTCAAAATATGCTTAGTTTCTTTCGTTCGTAAAACGCGCTTACCGAAATAGAAGCCATTTTGTAGATGGTCCCAGGCACGTTCGCAAGCCCCCCCCCCCCCCCACACACACACACACGGGACGTCATTTTAAAGGCCCAGTTGTCCTCCATATGGGAACAGGTCTGAATACAGCGGCATGTACAGTATGAGATATATGATCAAAAACGCCATGTCGACTCAAATGAACCGCTGGGTCTCAATGACACAGCAGCTCGCTCAACGGTAAAATGGCTGACGGAACCTGTGTGGCACATAACGCGCGGAACATGGCGCCAAGCTTGCAGGACAAAAGACAGGTTTTGACCAGTGTCTCTGGCCAGCCCCTCGCTCACAAACCTAACGTTACGTTTCCCAAGTTAAGTGGCGAAGACACGTTCAAGTCGGCGACATTAAAAAAAACAGCCATTTTAGCTATCCACATACACACAAGTTGTCTTCACTCCAGTTGGTAACCCGTGTTAAGGCCGGCATTAGCTGCTAAGTAGGCGTTATAACCTGATATAAGAAAAAATATGTCCCACAGAATACCACACAAAACAGCTTGCATTGACTTATGTGCACATTACATTAAGTCGCAACGTTATTTCTCAATCAGCAATATTCGGAAACTTTACATCTGGATAAAAATAAAGTTACCTCCTGTCACGACCTCCTAACGAAACGCAGCCGACACGGGCTCGTCACAACATGGCGGCGATCAGGATAATGACCTCCCATCACCCCACGCGTGCGTCCCGCCCCTAAAGCGCCCGCCAATTATATTCAATTTTTAAAAACAGTATTTTATTTCAAATTGTTTATGTGATGAAAGAATACTGTTTCAATTCTTCGTTTTCACATCTAGGCAAATATTACGTGTTATATGGGTCCAAATTAAGTTACCTGAATCTGATCCATCCATTTCCCAAACCGCCTATCCTGCTCTGAGGTGGCGGGGATGCTGGAGCCTATCCCAGCAGTCACTCTGACCTTTCAGGCTAAACACGATTTCATTTAAATTCCATTTAGCTGCAGTTAATTGCGATTACATGCGCTTGACCCATGCCAAACTCGGAATGACACAACTGAATCAGGTGTGTATATATACACTCACTGGCCACTTTATTAGGTACACCTTGCTAGTACCGGGTTGGACCCCCTTTTGCCTTCAGAAATGCCTTAATCCTTCGTGGCATAGATTCAACAAGGTACTGGAAACATTCCTCAGAGAGTTTGGTCCATATTGTCATGATAGCATCACGCAGTTGCTGCAGATTTGTCGGCTGCACATCCATGATGCGACTCTCCCGGTCCACCACACCCCAAAGGTGCTCTATTGGAT
Source organism: Lampris incognitus (assembly GCF_029633865.1). Taxonomy (NCBI): domain Eukaryota; kingdom Metazoa; phylum Chordata; class Actinopteri; order Lampriformes; family Lampridae; genus Lampris; species Lampris incognitus. The sequence continues at coordinate 79,893 of NW_026611096.1, forward strand.
TGAGATCTGGTGACTGTGGAGGCCATTTGAGTACAGTGAACTCATTGTCATGTTCAAGAAACCAGTCTGAGATGATTCGAGCTTTATGACATGGCACGTTATCCTGCTGGAAGTAGCCATCAGAAGATGGGAACACTGTGGTCATAAAGGGATGGACATGGTCAGCAACAATACTCAGGTAGGCTGTAGCGTTGACACGATGCTCAATTGGTACTAAGGGGCCCAAAGTGTGCCAAGAAAATATCCCCCACACCATTACACCACCACCAGCAGCCTGAAGCGTTGATACAAGGCAGGATGGATCCATGCTTTCATGTTGTTGACGCCAAATTCTGACCCTACCATCCGAATGTCGCAGCAGAAATTGAGACTCATCAGACCAGGCAACGTTTTTCCAATCTTCTATTGTCCAATTTTGATGAGCCTGTGCGAATTGTAGCCTCAGTTTCCTGTTCCTAGCTGACGGGAGTGGCAAGATTATCTAATATTTTGGGGTCCTTATGAAGCTTGGGAATTAAAGTTATTATAGCTTGTTTCATAGTGGAAGGAAATTTAATATTGTCAGTTGATTCTTTTAACATAAGAGAGAATGTAACTTTAATAAGTCCCAAAAATGTCTATAGAAATTGGCAGTAAGTCCATCCCTACCTAGAGATTTGTCTAAAGACAAACTCATTACTGCTTTATCCAGCTCATCTGAAGTAATTTCAGCATCACACAACCATACGAACACATCAACAATACAGAGAATAAGAGCTTTGATATTGTTGAAGAAGTCAGCATCCTGAACAGAAAAGGTTGAAGAATACAATTTACTGTGTTAGTAATTAGTATTAGTATTGAGTAGCAGCAGAATACTTCACAACTGCTATCATTAAACGTTTATTGACATGCTACAGTACCAGAGAAAAAGTAAAATCTATGTTAACATTATTTTATTATAATGTTAAACTTTATTTCACTCTCTCTCTCTCGCACACGTAAGGAATCCAGCTTTGGTAAGGAATGAGCTTTGGCTCAAGACAAATCAAACAATAGCAAACAAACAAACCAACACAAAACCCATTTCTGTCACGTATCTGGAAAGAACCCAAAAGCAGACGGGACAAGCAGGTAAGGGAAGAAATCAAGTCTTATGGCCGGACTTGATGAAGCAGCAATCATTGGCAACGCTGTCTTCGGGAGGGGGGCGGAGTCGGCTTGTGTTCGTCACGTCAATGCGTCTCTGTGTGTGTCGGAAAAAACAGTGCTTCGGCCTGGAGTCGCCTTGTCACCAAAGTGGGGAGGCGCTCTCCTTCCAGACTGCCGGCCCTCGGACAGATGCAGTTGGCGAACGCATGCAGTACGAGGGTGGGTGTTTGAATTAAAATAGGGATCGATTGGCCACTAAATTGGGAGAAAAAAGGGAAAAATCAAAAATACATTTAGAAAAAAAAAAAAAAAGAAATCAACTCTTCATCCAAGTGGCCCATCCCAGGGGTAGAGCAGGAGTTGGCTCAGTGGCAGGTAGACTGGCTGGCACAAGTCCATCAATGGCTACGTTCCAGCCAACACTGGTCCACAGTGGAGGCTTTTTAAGGGTGACGCCGATTGCTTGATGGCCAGCTGCTGTGCCGGGGTGAAGGAGGGGTCAGCAGGTGTCCAGGGAGAAGAGGGGTTAGGCTTGGGCTTTTGGCTCATGACTTCTATTTATTTAGCACTGGCCTACTGATCTGAGGAATGCTATAATGCTCGACTTCACTCAATGTGGCCAGGGGTGCTCGGGCTGGACCCGTCAAATTGGGCAGCGCTGGCCGCTGAATGTGGCCGGGGCTCGACAATGTATGTGGGCAGGGGTGGTCGCGCTGGCACTACAATCAAGCCCAAAGTCGCGCGACGTTTCGCTGTTTATGTACCTTCTTCAGGCGAGGCCTTATTCAACTAAGAGAGGCAGGGTTAAGCTTAAGGTTAGGGTTAGGCTTTTAAATCCGCATTCCCAAATACATTGCAATTAACCTTGTGCACTGTCCATCGACAAGGTGTTTAGATGGCGGCCACAGTCCCCCACCAACTACCTGACCGTCCCACGCAATCCAAAAATTCAATGGCAGCTAATAATGGTCCCTCAGTTTGGCTCAGTCGCATCATCGGGACCCCAATTTGGTCCCCTGTTTCACTACAACAAAGCCCAAAGTCGCGCGACGTTTCACTTTTCTTCAACCCTCTTCAGGCGAGGGTTTAGACTTTTCCACGAGCGGCATGTCGGTGGCCTTCTAAGGCTCGTGAAAATCAAATCACTTGATTGGAAGCTGCCAATTTGCCATAACAATATGGAAGGACCTCTAAAATCTGTTGTACATACTTTGTGCTACTGCACTTACCAGCATGCTTTGTGTCTTGCACATTTCCTATGTTCTTGTGGGTTTCGAAACATGTGAACCAATGGAATGTATTTGCTCTTTGTATTTTTATTTGAATTTTGTTATTAGCCAATGATGTGGTGTGGAGTTGTTATGCCCGCGAAATCACGAGCTTCGCAACGGTCCATCTCCTCACGGAGAGGGAGGAGTTAGGCAGCCCGAGTGAGTACGACGAAGAGAGAGGGCCATTTTTCTGCTGCTCCGTCTAAGTACCCGTTTCGCGGAGACTTTATACACAGCCCGTGTACTAGGCCCGCATTTGAGGTCAGGAGTGTTGCGATTGGCCCGCGGTCGTATGCTTGCTGGTGGGCTTTGTTTTAGTATGCCGATTATTTTGTTTATGCCCCATAGCCAGTGTCGCCGCTAGCTAGCTAAGTGCATTTAGCATCCAGTGCTAGTGTGTTAGCTAGCCGACTAGAGTTGTGGAGGCTAGTCAGAAGTCATCGGGCTGCGCTGGACGGTGATGTAACTAGGGGAGCCGCTCTGCTCCATTCCTGGGACCTGTCTGCTATCCAAAGAGGACTCGCTTCATCTGCTCTATCTTCGCCAGGGTTGTTTGAACATTGCAACCTTTGGCCATTTGCTACCGGGGAGCCGACACATGCCAGCTGCTAGGCTAGCACTACGCCTTCCATCCTCTGGACTGCACACAGCCTCCCGGTCGAGGAAGCGATGGGTTGTGAGTAACCCGAAAATTTCATTTATACTCACACACACACGCACACTTTTATCTCGTCGCCTGGGCATCGTAGCGGTGGCTGCCTTGCCCTCCGCTCAGAGAGCTGCTTTAATGTGCACCAACGGGCCCCAACGGAAAGTGCTGGGTATTTGTGTGTTCTTTTGATACTTTCTTCCTGTTTATTGTGACCGCTTGTCCCACCCTGTGTAATTTCAATTAATGTTTATTTAATCAGCAATACTACACTCGTGTGGTACTCTCTCTCTCTCTCTCTCTCATTATTATCAAATAAATCCTATTATTATTAATTATATTTCGGGTGTATTGGCAGCTCATTTTCCGCATATGCAAAGCCTAGGTTACTTATAGAGTGCTGGTAATAAGCTTGTACAGTAATTCAGTACACAGCAGAGTTATAAGATCTGCATTAACCACGTGTTTGTTTCATTCTGGGAAGATATACCATTCACCAGCCTTAGCTAAGTGTAGTATTTTCACAGTGGAGGCACCGCGCTACTAAATTGATTATTATCTTGGTTAATTATTTCTATTATCAATTATCACTAATATTGTCATTAGTGGCACTAGCCTACTAGTACACAGGAGGTTCAGCCAGCTCACCATTCCACCGCTGAGAACTCAGGATCCTGTTGCGCTATTGATTTGTATTGTAACACTTTAGTAACTGGTAGCATTAGGCTTTTGTCTTGTTTAAATGTGCTTGGCGTTGCCCGCCAGTGAAAAAGGGGTTACAAATAGCTTTACACTAGTCCAACTCACCGAGCGGGGGGGCGACGTCCCTCTTTGTCGGAGTCCCTCGTAAAAAGAGAGAGTGAACCACAGCTCCGCCTCTAAATACGTCACTGGGAAATATGACACCACCTCCGGTGGGCGTGTGCTTTCGCCCGGGACAGACGTTCCCTAACCATGCCGTTGTCCCGGGAAAATGGACCCGCCCATCTGTTGGATCGCCAGGTCTTTCTCCGGAAACACCGGATGACGACCCATTCGCCGGGGAGGTAGGAATGGAGAACCTTCTCAGCTGGGGTGGGGAGAGCAGCTGCCACCTGTTTGGGAGACTTGGGAGAGAGCAGAGGAGAGATTACAGCAGTGCTGTAGCATAGCATGCTCGTAAAGAGCGGTTTGGGGAAGAGCTCCCGGCGCAGGGCCCGTTCCCATGGTCGGAGGCCGTCCCATGACAATCTCAAAAGGACTAAGCCCTGCTCTGGAGTGTCTTTGTCGCACGCGCATGTACATAAGTACCAGAAGACGTAAGAAACTGTCTCTGTTGCCAGAGAGCACCAAAGTCCACGCCGAAAGCGTAGCGTGAATCCGTGTAGATGGTGACAGACCAGCCAGCTGCCAGCTCGCAGGCCGCAGAGAGGGCCGTGAGTTCAGCAGCCTGTGCAGAGAGGTGAGAGGGCAACGAGCTGCAATTAAGGCAAGCGGAGGCAGAGCAAACGGCCCAACCAACCTGACATTGGCCGGTGGTAAGACAGCGGGAAGCCGACCCATCCACAAAAAGGACAACGTCAGGGTTGGCAAGAGGAGTGGAGCTGAGATCAGGCCGAGGTGAACAAACAGCAGAGACAGCTGCAACGCAGTCGTGTGGTTCACCATCGTCTGGTGAGGGAAGAAGGGTGGCGGGGTTAAGGACAGTGCAACGTTTGACAGTGATGGTGGGCATGTCAAGGAGCACAGTGTTGTAACGTAGCCACCGGGCTGCGGACAGCTGTGACCTTTTCTGTTCAAGTAGGAGGAGCGGGACCGCATGGGGAACCAGGAGAGTAACGTCGGAGTACCCCACGATGTCTCGCGAGGCCATCACAGCCTTTTCAGCAGCAGCGACGGCTCGAAGGCAGCGAGGCAAGCCAGCCGCTACCGGGTCAAGTTTGGTGGAGAAGTAAGCCACAGGGCGCAGCTTGCAGTCCCCCATGAGACTGACTGCAAGAGGACGGAGATCATGCAGCCGTTGCGCTCATCCACAGTTTGAGTGAATGCTTGAGCGGGCTCCGGATAGCCAAGAGTTGGTGCGATTTGGAGCTGGACTTTCAGTCACTCAAAGGCTTTAGTTGCCTCTGGGGTCCACAAGAGGACCTGTGAGGCGGGTGCATGGGAGTCAATGAGGGCCCGAAGGGGTTTGTCAAAGGTTGCACATGCCGGAACGAACAAGCGACACAGTAGGAAGCCATGCCTAAGAACAGGGTATCTGCAGGTTTCACTAAGTTAATTTTAAGACTTTTTAAGACCTTTTTAATGCCACTTGGATCGGAATTTAAGACCAAGATCTACAACAAAATATATACATATGGTTGGTAAGCACTAACGCCCAACAGCTGAATATTTAACCATTTGATTCGTGCGAGTGCAGTTTTATCGAAATGGTTAAACAAATGTATGTTTTGTGACACGCTGATGTTGTAACCGCATTTCTTGACGTTCAGACCGAATATTTAAAGATTTGATTCGCGGAATTTCGCGCGATTGCAATCAGATAAGCTGAAGTCCTCCTCCATGTTGAAAAAGCTGCCAGAAACTACACGCTGCTGTGACTGGTTGATTCGCTGTGAGCATTTGATGACAAAACAACGAATCACAGCAGAGCGCGCAGCGGAGGTCCCTCCCCCCTCCATCTGGCCGATCAATTCTAGCATCAACTTTTCTTCTTCTTCTCTCGGCTGCTATTTTGTCATGACTTAGTTAGCATTTGTCTGCCAAATTCTGTATAGGCTATACCATTTAGCAATTAACCGCTCAGTAAAACCAACATCGGTATTCTTTTCGATAACTAGTTACATTAATATTACCTACAACCGTGAGTTGCAGGTAATATTGCCATGGTATCGCATCATCCAGGTCATTTCTTTGTCTATGGGGGATACATATTTGTTTTAATTACAGGGAATAGCATGCTATAGGTAACAGGTGCGCCTGATACGAACCTGGAATTCATGAAAATAGCATGTGTGTTAGAGTTTGTGGGAGACCCCAAGCGCACGACACCAGACAGAGATGGGGTTAGCCGAAAACTGGCGTACTTTATTCAAACATAGGAAGGCAATGAGCGACAAGGAAAAAACGGAAAGTCCAAGGGGGAAAAAAACTCGCGGGTAATCCAAACGGGAACAAGGCAGGATACTTCCACGGGGAAACCTTGCAAGGGAAAAACATGAACCAAGGGCTGGGATGAGTTCGTAGAGAAAAGGACCGTGAGAGGAGAGTCGCCGCTACTGCGGGGAGGTAACAACACGAACTGACAACGGGCACGTGGGAGGCCACCAAACTTAAGCCCAGCCCTGATGACTAAGCCCGGCCCTGACGAGCCGATTGGCTGCCGGCGTGGGGTGGGCGGGCCACGGTGCGGGGTGGGCGAGCCATAACACTTGTTTCCCTTTTATTTTCTTTTTTTCCCCTCAAAATTCACTTAATCCTACCAAATGACCACTTCTATTAGTGCGAGACCGAGGGTGAACAGCCGCTTAATTGTCAGTGCACGACCTCATCTGGTTTCAATAGTACGCGTTTTAAATGATCATTTTATCCTTTAAAGAATTCTGCTTACCCGTGCGATGAATCTCCCAGGGTTTTGCTGAGGGATCTCAGCGACACCGACCAAACGGACCACCCGCCTCTCCCTTTCTTCTTCTCAAACCTGGTGAGGTTATTGGGAGATCGGTGACTATGTCCTTGTCCCGAGATGATCGGTCAGCCGGTTGTCCGTCTGGCGGAGCGACGTGAGATCCCGCTTCTGACACCAAATTGTTGTGGATTTTCCTTTATCCTTTTAATGGGCTCTTGCCCCAGCAACCTCTGGGGAGAATAATCATGGGACAAATATTGAAGCAAACAGAGAATCTTTAATGCATCTGCAGATGGAGAGCCATAAGGCCACAGAGAGGTTCGTCTATGAGGATATGCTCTGCCTCTGAGCTGGAGATAGTGGTTTTTTATAGAACAGTCCGTCGCGTCATACACTATGTTTCCTGCGTCAACTAAGGTGTAATCTTAAAAAGGAATGAAGGAAACATCTACGTAAATCACGTTCTGTGCCTCGTGAGTGTCTGTACGCCTGTTGCACTTGTCTTTTGCTGTACCTGGCCGTTCCTGGGATGCGGCAACGGGGAGGCAAGCATAGTAACAGTTGCTATGTGGCCCCATGGAAGGTACGCATGAGAACAATTGGTATGTGTGTCTGCAGTGAGTGAGAAGTTTCATACACACAGACAAGTGGAAAACTACAGAGTACATACGGAGTGCATATGGAGAACATTTTGTACTCCACATACATCACCAACATCCTGCTCAGCTCTCCCCTTCTCAGCCTCCTCCTGCTCAGCTGCACCACTCTCCTCTCAGAGCCTCACCGCAGCCACATCGTGATGACACGTCTGGTACGAATGACATTGCGAGCTACTTGGTGCGCCGAGAGCTTGTGAATTCCGGTCTCATCCAGTTCAACGAGCGCCCAGAAAATTATTGGGCGTGGAAGTCCTGTTTCTTCAACGCCATTGAAGGACTGAACTTAACTGCCAGCGAGGAGCTCGACCTCTTGACAAAGTCGTTAGGAAAAGAGTTCTCAGAGCACGTTAAAAGGATTTGCTATGTGCACGTCGCCGACCCTGTAGTGGGCCTACAACATGTCTGGGAACGCCTAGAAGAGTGCTCCCCTGAAGTGATCGAGAGAGCGCTCTTCGAGAGGATAGAGAACTTTCCAAAAATCGCTCAGAAAGACCCCGTAAAGTTGAGGGAGCTGGGAGACCTGCTGATGGAGTTAGACTCTGCTACGTGTGAGGGCTACCTGCCGGGGATCTCGTACCTGGACACCGCCAGGCGTGTCAACCCGATCGTTGAGAAGATGCCACACAGTCTACAAGAGAGGTGGATAACTAAGGGTTCCCAGTACAAAGAGCAGCACTATGTCTCCCCCCCCCCCCATTCACCTTCTTCGCAGACTTCATCTGCAGCGAGGCACACAGAAGAAATGACCCCAGCTTTACTCTCCCTTCAGCTCCATCGAAAACGTCCAACAAGTCCTCCACAGTGTCCTCAAAACATGAGCGATCAGAAAAGGAATCAAGACACGCCAAAAGGCATGTCTCCACCCACAAGACAGAGGTCTCAACAAACCGCTCAGCTTCTCAGTCACGCAGTTCGAGCAGCAAGCCTGGCGACAAAGGGAAACAATGTCCCATCCATCAGAAGCGCCATCCTCTAAAGAAATGTCGAGGTTTTCGAAGCAAGTCTCTTGAGGAGCGCAAAGCCTTTCTGAAAGAGAATGGTGCCTGCTACAGGTGTTTCTCCTCCACAACTCACCTGGCGAAGAACTGTAAGGCAACTTTGAAGTGCAGCGAATGTGAGAGCGATGACCACATAGCGGCGCTCCACCCTGGACCTCCTCCACGGGACAAAAAAGACAAGGACCCCACCTCAGAGCATGGCGGGGAGAGTGAAGAGGAGGCGCCTCCACCAGCAGTCACCTCTAAATGCACAGCACACCCAGACAGAGCTAGTAACGTCTACATCGTCGTGGACGACCAGAGCAACAGATCTCTGGCGAGGTCTGATTTCTTCTACTTCATCCAAATCAGAGGTTCAGACTCACCGTACACCCTGCGTACATGTACAGGAGTCACCGAGACATCTGGAAGAAGAGCCACAGGGTTCTTGGCGTAGTCGTTGGATGGAAAAAACAAGTGTGCTGCTTCCAACACTCATTGAGTGCAACCATATGCCTGACCATCGGTCAGAAATCCCGACCCCAGAAGCTGCACAGCACCACAGCCACCTGAAGTCCATCGCTCGCAGAATCCCTCGCCTGGACCCTGAAGCCCAGATCCTGATACTTCTGGGACGCCACATCCTTCAGGTTCACAAAGTCAGGGAGCAACGCAATGGTCCTCCCAGCGCCCCCTATGCCCAACGTCTAGACCTGGGTTGGGTGGTTACAGGGGACGTGTGCCTGGGTTCAGCCCACAAGCCAGCAGCTGTGACTCCCTATCGCACCAGCGTGCTCGAAAACGGAAGGCCATCTCTCCTCACTCCGTGCCCCAACCGTCTCCAGGTCAAGGAAAGGTTCCTCCTTACAGCATCAAACATGACACCCCAGTCCCTGATGACGACAAAGTGCGGCTTTCCATCGAAGATCGTCTGTTCCTGGAGTTCATGGACAGAGAGATGGTGATGGACGACACCAACAGCTGGGTGGCGCCTCTCCCATTCCGATCCCCTCGTCGACGGCTCCCTTACAATCGAGACCAAGCTCTCAGCAGACTTACCTCTCCCCGCCGCACCCTGGAAAGAAAGCCTAAGATGAAAGCCGACTTCGTCACACCTTCATGCAAAACATCTTTGATCGCGACCAGGCTGAGTTGGCCCCACCACTACCGGAGGGAAGTGAGTGCTGGTACTTACTTATCTTCAGCGTCTACCACCCTCAAAAGCCAGACAAGATCAGGGTTGTCTTCGATTCCAGCGCTCAACATCACGGCATCTCCCTGAACGATGTGCGTGCTACTTACCGGCCCGGATCTGAACAACAGCTTGCTGGGAGTCTTGCTGCGCTCCCGAAGAGAAACAGTGGCTGTCATAGCGGACATCGAGCAGATGTTTCACAGCTTCGTCGTTCGAGAAGACAACAGAGATTTCTTGTGTTTCCTGTGGTTCAACAACAACGACCCCAACCGAGAGATTGCCGAGTATCGCATGAAAGTCCACGTATTCGGCAACTCACCATCCCCAGCTGTCGCCATCTATGGACTTCACCGAGCAGCAGAACACAGCTCCAGGGAACACGGAATGGATGCCAAGCACTTAGTGGAACGCGACTTCTACGTCGACGACGGCCTCGCTCTGGCTGGGTTGCGTCCCGAGGGGCAGCCGTGAGTAGAGGGAGGAGTCGTTGGCAGCTTGACTGGAGGTGGCCACTTGCTGTGTATTTAGCATAGCAGCACACTCAGCTGCTCCCTCAACCTGTAGTGCGATGGTAATTGCTCTGGACAGCAGCAGATCGTCTTTTTCCAGCAGGAGAGTCTCACGCACCTTTGCGTTGTTGGTGTGTTCGATTAGCTGGTCGCGAACCATCTCGTCCTGAAGCGCGCCAAACTTGCATGAGCTAGCTAGCCCTCGCAAATTAGCTACGTACTGCCGCACAGACTCACCAGGCAGTTGGTGTCGCTGACGGAATATAAATCGCCGAAGGAGGGCACGCTGTGGAGCAGCGAAATGGGTGCTCATAAGTCCCACAGCTTCGTCAAAGTTTGTGACGTTCCCCAGAGTCCCGAGCACACGATGACCCTCTGCTCCCAAGCAGTGTAGCAACAGAGCCGTCTTCCTAGCCTGGCTCACGTCGTCGAGCCCTGAGGCGATGATGTAATTTTCAAAACTATGTAGCCAGCGAGTCCATGGTACCGGAGGCTCGCCAGGTAACGCCAGGAAGGGGGCAGGTGGTGGGAGAGAGATATCAGCCATCCTCGTCGCCAATATTGTATTGAGAAATCACGTCAGGACACAGCGCTGTCGCTCGACACAACCTCTACGTTGCATTCTTTATTTAGACTGACACAGCATCACAGGCAGACCCGATCAAACAACCCAGAGCCCGCAGGCATCACCAAGCGATCCCAGCACAATAGAACAGCACCAAATCAAATGCAGCACTGTCGATGTGTGCAGACATAACAAGGGGCTTACCAGCGTTTCCCATTGGAAGTAACAACCCCTTTCAGCCCGCGATTTAGCAAACACCGTTCACATGTGTCGCACCGGGCATTCATGCAGCATAAGCCTCGGTTTGTAGCTAAGAGCCGTTCACAATGTGCTGCACGAGGCCTACCTACACATGTAGCCTGAGCCTCGAATGTTGCTAGTGCTAGCTAACGTTAGCTAGTACAAGAAGTGAATCTCTTGTGCTGCTTAGCTTACGGGTGCTTAATAGTGACGAGCATAATCGTTCAATAAACATTAGGCTCACATGCATCGAAACTGACGATATTAAATGATTCCAAGTAGAAAATTCAACAAGCCAACTAGCTAGATAGCATTTTTCCTTGGCGTGGGACTGACAAGCTAGCATAAGCTAACGTGAGCTAGTGAAAATTCGCACACATTAAAATGTATCTGGATGTAACGTTACATGTATATAGACATCTCCGATATCGTTATGCAAGCAGGTGAGCGGCTAACGTTAAACCGGAATTAAGCAAGCGAGACTGTGTGGCTAGCTAGAATTAGCAGGCCCCGTTTATAGAAGCTAGCAGCAGGTCTGTCTTCTAACGTCAGGCGTAGCCAATCGCTCGGTTGGTTGTCGGTGTGATAACGTGGCAATATTCGCTAACTTTTTAAAAAAAAAAAATATTCGCTAACTAAACGTTAGCTAGCTTATGCTAGCTAGTCGTTTCCTAGCCAGGCTAGCTAGCTATGAACGTATAAACTGACGTGCGATAACGTTATAATTAGCTTTAATCAGTCACTTAAAAATCACACCCGAGTGTGCCAAAATGTTACAAAAACATGTCGATATTCAATGTTTACTGGGGTTTTTCGCGCTTCGGCTCACTTCTTACCGAGAAATTGGCACTTGGCACAAGTTGGCCGTGAACTTGACTTCTCCTCAGGGCTCCAAGCAGTGAAAAGAAAAATGGCATAAAATCAAGAGATTTTGAGAACCAAAGTTTGGCTACGTCAGTAGTCACGTGACATACTGGATGGAAAAATAGTCTTTGGTTTTAAGTCAGTCAAATACATTGAACCAATGAGGCCCTGATTTCCATTGAATTAAAGTGAGTTTAATACATATATAGACCCAAAATATCATAAATACAATTATATCGGGTCCAATCAAATAAAAAACACGCTTTAATTGAATGGCAGCATATGATCACTTTTTACTGTGTGGATGCAAACAGTGAAACTTATGTAACCCCTTTTTCACTGGCGGGTGAAGTAATACTTGGGGTAGTATTGGTCGAGGATCAATGATCACACCGGGTTAGAGAACTCAGGATTAATCGTGGCTCAGTAGGCAGACGTAATAACCATACGTGGTAGTGGTGTAACCATAATAACAGTCCGGGTAGTACATAACACCTAGTGTAGTTCCAGTGGATATACATGGCATTTATATCACTACAACCAGCTGCACTGATGTTTGCTCGGGAGCTACAGACGCCTGTGGATCTGGTCTTTGGCAAGCCGCCAAACCCACCAGTACGAGTGCCGCCGGGCCAGGACTATGTAGACGCACTACAGGACCGGATGGAGGCTCCTCATCAGCTGGCTCCAGAGAATATGGCTTCTGCAGGGGAAAGGCAGAAGAGAGCCTATGATGTACGTTGCCACCGCAAAGAGTACCAGCAGGGGGACAACGTATGGGTGTATAACCCACGGCGAACGAAGGGACGGTCCCCAAAGCTGAACAGCAACTGGGAGGGGCCCTGCCTCATCCTGAAGAGGATCTCAGAGGTCATCTATAGAGTGAAGCTCCACAGCCGCCCTCGGATAGTCATCCTTCACCAAGATCGCCTCGCACCTTACTTAGTACAGACCAGGCTACCGGGGTCCAGGGAGGGGGTAAGGACACTGCTGGATCAAAGCCAACCTCCCTGGATGTCAGCAAGGAGCTACCATTAGAGCATCTTGTTTTGGGCCAGGGAGGGGGCGGGGACACTGGGTTTACAGAGCTGCCCTCCCTGGCCAGGAATGGAAACAGCGGTGACGTCGAAGTCGACGGTGGGGGCTCAGACCCAGCGGATGCAGAGCCGCCCCCGTCATCCATCAGCAGCCCGCGGCAAGGAGCAGCCCGGGATGGGAGAGGTGCTCGGCGGAAGAAACCCTCATGGTGGATGGACCCATCCACATGGGATTTGGGTTAGGCCAACGGGACGTTGGTCTTTCAAGGAAGGAGGCAGTGTGGCGAATTCAACTAGAGTGTTCCTGCTCCAAGTTCATTTGCATGTTACCCACGATGCAACTGAAATGTCGATGTTTTGGTTATGTTGTGGGCTATTGAACACGTTAAAAACGGGCATATCTGTTACAGATAGCGGGGATGCGGTGCAAGGTGATGGGGACGTTACGAGAGAAGTTGATTAGACAACATGCTATTTCCCACCATGAGGGTAAAGAGTAGGCAAATAGATAAGGTCGCTTCTGTGGCCAAGAAAAGGATCAAGCTGAGACCAAAACGAATTTGTGACTGTTATGACTAGCTTGGCTTGCGGTCATTAAAAGCTTGCTTGCTAACTCTGAAAGGTTTGCTGAGAAGTCCATTATTTGACCACGTGGAAATATCATCATGTTAATTTTATGTCAACCCATTTGGCCCCGTTACACTGGGAGGAGCCATTGCATATGAAGCCCCTGCCCCCCCCCCCCAAAAAAAAAAAACAAACAAAAACAAAACAAAAATAAAAAATGATGTCAGTCATTTATTTGCGACTGTTGTGCGGACTGTGTGTGTTGAGCAGCGACCCCCGGTACACCCTTGTTACAGTCGTTTTTGCTGACCCGGAGGTTGTACTGTCAAGCAAGCGCCACAAACAACGCGCGCGGACAGCCTGGACACGGCAGCACTGGCACATCCTACAAGATTAATAAAGTGTGAGTATTAATCATATACGTTTTGATGCAAGCTGTGCCTTGCCCCTTTAAGGAGAGGGCTTAGTGGGTATTGTGTGTGTGTGTGTGGGGGGGTAATGTAGACGCAGCCGTGTGTGTGTGTGTGTGTGTGTGTGTGTGTGTCTGTGTATTTTCTGTTTGTAGCCGCAGCCGCGGAGACGCTAGTTTGCCGACAAATAGGAAGGTAGCCACCGTTACCAGTGATGATTTGTATGCATCACAGGGAGGGAGGGAGGGAGGGAGGCTGCCGTGTGTTAAATGGGACTGCAGTGCAGTGCAGTGGCCGGCCCGTTCTCCACCGCGGAGTTGGTCCGGACTCTTTATGAAGTTGTTACCAGCTACGAGCCAGGCTAAGCTAAATAGACTAGCGAGACACCCACCGGAGGCTTCCAACTACGGTTCGGAGCCGCGACGCTGGAGAGGTAACAGTACTAGACGTGCTGCTGCACTAGACGTTTTGTTGTTTTGTTGTGTTAAGTTACAAGTAAAGCTGAGCGTCGCTGTGTAAGTTAGCTTTTACCTAATCAACGTTAGCCAACTTGCTAAGTAGGCTGGTGCTCTGCGTGCGCGTTTTCATTTTTGGGGTAGCATGCGGCGATAGCTTTTGTTAAAAAGCATGCTAATTTGCCCTGGGAATCAGTGGAGGCTGATGGAAGTGCCCCATTTGTATCTTAACTGTCATCTTCTTCTCTCTATAGACACTGTGGGACCTGAGCATGACCCAAACAGACCTCACCTACGATGCAGTCCCAGGTAGACCAGTATAGTATGGTCTATAATAGCAGATCATGATCCAGCTCAAGGTTATTGTAGTTCACTAAAACTGAACTAAAACCAGGTGTGAAAAGAGAAGAAAAAAAAACAAAAAAAAAACGTTTCAGTTCACTGAAATAAAAATAAAACTTGACTTTAGAGGAGCAAGAAGAGGAAGCGAGTGAAGGCAGAGCCGAAGATCAAATGGTGGAAGTTGAAGAAGGAAAACTGTTGTGTGGAGTTCAGGCAGGGGTTAAGACAGGCACTGGGTGGATAGTGGAGAGTTGCCGGACGGCTGGGCAACCACTGCAGAAATAGTGAGGGAGACAGCTAGGAAGGTACTTGGTGTGTCGGCAGGACAGAGGAAGGAAGACAAGGAGACTTGGTGGTGGAGTGAGGAAGTACAGCAAAGTATACAGAAGAAGAGGTTGGCAAAGAAGAAATGGGATAGTCAGAGAGATGAAGAAAGTAGACAGGAGTACAAGGAGACACAGCTTAAAGCTAAGAGAGGTGGCAAAGGCAAAAGGCGTATGGTGAGTTGTATGACAGGTTAGACACTAAGGAAGGAGAAAAGGACTTGTACCGATTGGCTAGACAGAGGGACCGAGCTGCAAAGGATGTGCAGCAGCTTAGGGTGATGAAGGATAGAGATGGAAATGTGCTGACGAGCGAAGAGAGTGTGCTGAGAAGGTGGAAGGAGTACATTGGGGGGCTGATGAATGAAGAAAATGAGAGAGAGAGAGCAGGTTGGATGATGTGGGGATAGTGAATCAGGAAGTGCAGTGGATTAGCAAGGAGGACGTGAGGGCAGCTATGAAGAGGATGAAGAGTGGCAAGGCAGTTGGTCCTGATGACATACCTGTGGAGGCATGGAGATGTTTAGGAGAGATGGCAGTGGGGTTTTTAACTAGATTGTTTAACTCAAACTTGGAAAGGGAGAGGATGCCTGAGGAGTGGAGAAGAAGCATACCGGTACCGATTTTCAAGAACCAGGGCGATGTGCAGAACTGTAGCAACTACAGAGGTATAAAGTTGATCAGCCACAGCATGAAGATTTGGGAAAGAGTAATCGAAGCTAGGTTAAGAGGAGGAGAGGTGACGATTAGCGAGCGGCAGTATGGTTTCATGCCACGAAAGAGCACCACAGATGCGATGTTTGCTTTGAGAATGTTGATGGAGAAGTATAGAGAAGGCCAGAAGGAGTTACATTGTGTCTTTGTAGATTTAGAGAACGCATAAGCCAGGGTGCCGAGAGAGGAGATGTGGTATTGTATGAGGAAGCCGGGAGTTGCCGAGAAGTATGTAGGAGTGGTGCAGGATATGCACGTGGAAGTGTGACAGTGGCGAGGTGACAGATGGGTTCAAGGTGGAGGTGGGATTACATCAAGAATCGGCTCTGAGCCCCTTCTTGTTTGCAATGGTGATGGACAGGTTGACGGATGAGATCAGGCAGGAGTCTCCATGGACGATGATGTTCGCGGATGACATTGTGATCTGTGGCGAGAGTAGGGTGCAGGTGGAGGAGAGCCTGGAGATGTGGAGGTATGCACTGGAGGGAAGAGGAATGAAAGTCAGTAGGAGCAAGACGGAATACCTGTGTGTGAAAGAGAGGGAAGACAGTGGAATGGTCACGAGTGGAGGTGACGAAGGCATATGACTTTAAATACTTGGGGTCAACAGTCCAAAGTAACGGGGAGTGCAGGAGAGAGGTGAAGAAGAGAGTGCAGGTAGGGCGGAGAAGAGTGTCAGGAGTGATTTGCGACAGAAGGGTGCCAGCAAGAGTTAAAGGGAAGGTTTACAAGATGGTTGTGAGACCAGCTACGTTGTATGGTTTGGAGACAGTGGCACTGACGAAAAGACAGCAGGAGGCGGAGCTGGAGGTGGCAGAGTTGAAGACGCTAAGGTTTTCACTGGGAGTGACGAAGAAGCACAGGATTAGGCACGATTATATTAGAGGGACCGCTCAAGTCGGACGGTTTGGAGACAAAGCAAGAGAGGCAAGATTGAGATGGCTTGGACATGTGTGGAGGAGAGATGCTGATTATGGAGCTGCCAGGGAAGAGAAGAAGAGGAAGGCCAAAGAGGAGGTTTATGGATGTGGTGAGGGAAGACATGCAGGTGGCTGGTGTGACAGAGGAAGACGCAGAAGACAGGAAGAAATGGAAACGGATGATCCGCTGTGGCGACCCCTAACGGGAGCAGCCGAAAGTAGTAGATCTATGTCATATGTACATTATTTACAATTAGTTCATAAGTCATTCATAATTCATGTGTGATTTCGTCATTCCTAGGTTATGTGCAGCTATTTACATGCAGTTATGTAGCCTACAATTATTATTTACATGCAGTCATGTGCAGTTATTTACATATGTTATGTAGTTATGTCATAGACATGTGATAACATTTTATAATTTATGCAATGTTTATTGAAACATTCTTTCTCTGTATTGCCCCCCTATACAGTTTTACAAAAAGGTTTGAATTCTCAAAGTTCTTCAGTAAAGTTCCTCAACTTGGACTGGGACTCTGTATTTCTTTGGGATTCTTCATGTTGGCTATCTGTCCGCCTGTCTATACATGGACACAAATACGTAGGACAGAATAGGCGGTCTTCTCGTTCCCCCCCGCCATTTAAAGAAAAAAAAATTGTGTGTCTTTTTCTATCTTATCCCTCAAGGGTTAAAACCTCAACTAGGGCTTCTTGTTACCTTTCCAGGGTTCAAGTCACAACTAGGGTTACCTGGCAGAATTCGGGTTTAAGGTTAAGATTGGGGTTAAGCCAGGGGAAAGGGTACCCCCCCATCCGGCCACTCGTCAGGCGCTGGCATAATAGGTGTACGTTATGTACAGTAGATTGGATGATTGTATGACCGCCTGGCCAGCAGGTGGAGCCATGGAGGCACCAATCTCAGTAATATGAGGCGCATAGATGACGTCATCATGCAGCGCAGGCGATTCTGAACGGTGGAAATAAACGAAGCACATGGTTGCATGGAGTTGAGCTCCCGAAAAATACAAGAGTTAATTAAATGCGATAAAGTGGAAACGGTTAATTTAAATGCGATAAAGTGGAAACGTTGTAGAACCAGCATCATCACAGCTCAGTACTGCACGTGTACAGCACGTGTACAGCCAGTGTATGGTCCCACAGCTGTGGTCAGCATCACGTCATTCAGCACGCTGTTGTTCAGCAAGCTGTGTGTACAGCTAGCCGTGTATCAGTCAACCAAACGACCAGCTTATGTTAGCTCATGTACAGTTTGGAAACAGCTAATGTTATCTTGTGTACAGGAGGAAATACATTGTCAACGAACATTTGTGTCATCTCGTCATTTATGGGTGGCGTTCACAACGCCGCTAAATCTCAACAATTGCGACAGATAGTAAATCTGTGTCAGTCCAAACGTTTGTAGTTCAAACGTTTACAATAGGTTAGAAATTTAAATCTGCATTCCCAAATAAATTGGAATTAACCTTGTACACTGTCCATCAAACAAGATGTTTAGATGGCGGCCACAGTCCACCACCAACGAAAGTCGCGCGACGTTTCGGTTTTATGGAACCTTCTTCAGGCGAGGGCTTAGACTTTTCACGACCGGGCGGCATCTCGGTGGCCTTCTAAGGCTCGTAAAAATCAAATTAACAATCGAAAAAATAGCCAACATTAATCCAACTCACCGAACAGCGGGCGACGTAGCTCTGTGCCGGACTCCGACGAAAAGAGAGAATGAGGCTCCGCCTCTAAATATATACTGGGAAATATGACACCACTTCCGGTAGACGACAAGCTCTCCGGAAAAGGCGGCCCTTCTCGTTCCCCCCCGCCATTTAAAGAAAAAAAAATGGTGTGTCTTTTTCTATCTTATCCCTCAAGGGTTAAAACCTCAACTAGGGCTTCTTGTTACCTTTCCAGGGTTCAAGTCACAACTAGGGTTACCTGGCAGAATTCGGGTTTAAGGTTAAGATTGGGGTTAAGCCAGGGGAAAGGGTACCCCCCATCCGGCCACTCGTCAGGCGCTGGCATAATAGGTGTACGTTATGTACAGTAGATTGGATGATTGTATGACCGCCTGGCCAGCAGGTGGAGCCATGGAGGCACCAATCTCAGTAATATGAGGCGCATAGATGACGTCATCATGCAGCGCAGGCGATTCTGAACGGTGGAAATAAACGAAGCACATGGTTGCATGGAGTTGAGCTCCCGAAAAATACAAGAGTTAATTAAATGCGATAAAGTGGAAACGGTTAATTTAAATGCGATAAAGTGGAAACGTTGTAGAACCAGCATCATCACAGCTCAGTACTGCACGTGTACAGCACGTGTACAGCCAGTGTATGGTCCCACAGCTGTGGTCAGCATCACGTCATTCAGCACGCTGTTGTTCAGCAAGCTGTGTGTACAGCTAGCCGTGTATCAGTCAACCAAACGACCAGCTTATGTTAGCTCATGTACAGTTTGGAAACAGCTAATGTTATCTTGTGTACAGGAGGAAATACATTGTCAACGAACATTTGTGTCATCTCGTCATTTATGGGTGGCGTTCACAACGCCGCTAAATCTCAACAATTGCGACAGATAGTAAATCTGTGTCAGTCCAAACGTTTGTAGTTCAAACGTTTACAATAGGTTAGAAATTTAAATCTGCATTCCCAAATAAATTGGAATTAACCTTGTACACTGTCCATCAAACAAGATGTTTAGATGGCGGCCACAGTCCCCCACCAACGAAAGTCGCGCGACGTTTCGGTTTTATGGAACCTTCTTCAGGCGAGGGCTTAGACTTTTCATGACCGGGCGGCATCTCGGTGGCCTTCTAAGGCTCGTAAAAATCAAATTAACAATCGGAAAAATAGCCAACATTAATCCAACTCACCGAACAGCGGGCGACGTAGCTCTGTGCCGGACTCCATCGAAAAGAGAGAATGAGGCTCCGCCTCTTAATATATACTGGGAAATATGACACCACTTCCGGTAGATGTCACGCTCTCCACAAAAGGCGGCCCCCCACGCCGTTGTCACGGGAAACGTGACGCGACATCCGGCAAACGCGCGCCCTCCCCATAGACAGAAAAAAAAAGAAAGGGGGAGAAAAAAAGAAAAAAAAAGACAAAAGGGGACAGTGTGTCTTTTCCAGAGACGGGTTCGGGTTAGAGTTATAGGACCGTGTGTCCGAGGAAAGTGACGTGTTGTTGACAAAATTGGAGTTTGGAGAGAGTAGCTTGGTGACCTTCTTGGGCCAGATGGCGTAAGAGAGAGACCGAGTCACAGCTGCACTGCGTTGTGGTGGGGGCACAAAGCAGGAGGTCGTCGACGTACTGCCATAGGGTTGAGCCGCGCGTCAGCGTAAGTGTGCTAAGGCTGTCTCGAAGCGCCCCGTTGTAGATCGTGGGGCTTTCACAATAGCCCTGACACAGCCTTGTCCATGTGTAAGGCCGACCGTCAAATAGGAACGCAAACCAGAACTGGCCGTCAGGATGAACAGGGACGCTGAAGAAAGCGTTGGCAAGGTCCACAACGGTAAACCGCCGTGCAGAAGGGGGAACCTGAGACATAAGGGTGTAGGGATTGGGGACGCAGGGCGTGCGGGCCCTGACAGCTGCATTTACTGCCTGAAGGTCTTGAACGAACCTCCATTCAGTGGGCTGTCCGGGTGGGCGTATCTTCTTCGCGGGGAAGATGGGAGTGGAAACCGGGGAGGTGGGGCAAGGGACAATTATGCCCTTGACACGCAAGGCATTGAATACAGGGCAGATGCCATTAACCGCTTCCGGTTTCAAAGGGTACTGAGGTTGGTGGGGACGGAAGTCGGATTTCGGGGTAATGATGACGGGCTCACAATTACGTATGAGACCTACATCCTATTTCCTGTCAGCCCAAAGATGGGAGGGGATGTTGTGAAGCTGCGGAGCAAGTGCAGTGTGTGTGTGTGTGTGTGTGCATTTGTGTGTATGGGCCTCAGTCACTGACGGTGAGGGGGCGGAAAGAGCCAACATTCGTGGCGTCACAGCAACGGTGGCGCTGACGTCTACCCGGTATAATTTTAGTGAGGGGGACCAGTCGCGTGAAGAGTCGGCGGGAAGCCAATCTGACGCCAGAGAAGCCTGTCGCGCGAGTGGACCCGTATCTGTCCACTGGGAACCCCGTGGTTTTACCAAGGAGACGTGCGGGACCGAGTCATCAACCGAAAACAACGCAGTTTGGTCGGTGTCTAATGTACACGTGACATGAGCGGTGCAGTGTAGGTTGTCCGCTGTCATGTAGGTCGATGCGTCCCCTGTTGTGGTGTGTGAGCAAGGGAGCAGAGCCACTGTGTGTATTGGGAGGCGGTAGGAGCCCACATGTAGACCCGTAGAGGGAGGGCGGGGTTATGTGTATGCAAAAAAATATTCGCTGCTGGTAACGAAGTGATGTACAGCCCTGATGAGGTGGAAACAACAGAGATGCCCAGTTGGATCATGCCATCTCCATCCAGCAAATTAAATGGGCAGTTATCAGAAATTAAAACAGGCAATTTTGTTGATGAGCTGTCATCCAGGCAAACAAGCGCACAGGAACGGATAATGGCTCCGTGACACACGTACCACTCGCAACAGTGGAGAGGACCGTTTGGCCGCTCCGTGTTAACCGTGGCCGGCCGATAGGCGGTTCTCACCACCGTTCGTGTGGCTCCCGTGTCTAACAAGAAAGGCAGCTCAGCATTTGCAAGACGCAAGGTTATCATTGGCAGTTTTCGGAAAGCTAGCTCATGAGATACATACTGTCCAACTGGGGAAGCTAACAGCAAAGCAGAGTCTTCATTGCAAATCAGTGTATTTGGTTGTGTCTGTGCATTCATACGACCTGATGTGGCAGCAGATGTGTCCAGGACCCCCTCCTCCTCCTCCCGTGTCGCCTGTCAGTCCGAACCCCGGTATGAGCCTCCCCGTGGGGCCCACTGGTTGTGAGGTCCGTTGCTCCATCCTCGGCCTCTTCCGCGCCTTTGGTTGATGCCCTTGACGGAGTGGACAGTCTTCAGCCCAGTGACCGGGCTGGCCACATGTGAAGCAGCAGTCGTCACCCGGTTGGGGGCCGCTGGGCTGGGCGTGTTGTCACGGGTTCTGACATCGTGAACGGTCCCCGGGTCTGTCCTGTTGCACAGGTTAGTAGGGTGAAGGAAGCCGCTGCGGCACCATGGAGGAGAGAGAGAGAGGTGCGATGTTTGTCCTGAGCCTGCCTTGCCTTCTGTACTTCTTCCTTTTTCTGCATTTGATCGTGGGCATGATCAGCATGTCTCAGCAAGTCTTCCAGTCGTCTCTTTCCGTATCCTACGCAGTGTGTTTCTATGGCTTTCCTAACTCCGTCCTGCAGGCCGGCCAGGAAATGTTTGCAGAGGTGAGTTTCCCATTGGCCCCTCGCCGTGGACGGGGGAGAGAGAATTGGTGGCGGTTGGGGTGTTGGTGGTGGTGGTGGTGTCAGACGGGGTGTCGGTGGTGGTCCCAGGATCGGTCTCATGGCGCCGCGTTGTTGGACAGGTTGTTGGACGGTCCCGGAGTCGTCAGAGGGGTGTCCCAGAGACATCGCTATGAGCTGCGGATATAAGGAAGACAAAAGGAGAGAGAGAGGCTGGCTGCCATGTGAGTATGGCGGAGGGGTGGATGTCAGAGATGGAATAGGAGAGGTGTGTGAGAACGGGTCTTTGGTTGATACGTGAGCTGTCGTATCTCTGTCTTTACCGAGTCGTCGCTGCACGTCACAGTCTTCTGTAGCCTTTTTCTTTCCCTACTTTCACACTCTTTCTCCCACATTCCCAAAATTCTTTCTTGCTCTGCCATATACTCTAACCATGTTGTAGGAATCTTTTTCCTTTCTAAGACCTTCGCTTTTCCCTTTTCCATGGACTGTCGGACTTTCATTAGTTTATTCTTGCTCAAAGTTCCTTCAACAGGAAACCCATGATCCTGCATCCAGTCTAAAACATATTTTACCGAGTCTTCACCATATTTCCTTATCACTCATTATCTGATAGATCGGACCCTCCATATTTATCGGGGGCAGTTTACTGCCCTTGTTTCCCTTTTATTTTCTTTTTTTCCCCTCAAAATTCACTTGATCCTTCCAAATGACCACTTCTATTAGTGCGAGACCGAGGGTGAACAGCCGCTTAATTGTCAGTGCACGACCTCATCTGGTTTCAATAGTACGCGTTTTAAATGATCATTTTATCCTTTAAAGAATTCTGCTTACCCGTGCGATGAATCTCCCAGGGTTTTGCTGAGGGATCTCAGCGACACCGAACAAACGGACCACCCGCCTCTCCCTTTCTTCTTCTCAAACCTGGTGAGGTTATTGGGAGATCGGTGACTATGTTCTTGTCCCGAGATGATCGGTCAGCCGGTTGTCCGTCTGGCGGGGCGACGTGAGATCCCGCTTCTGACACCAAATTGTTGTGGATTTCCTTTATCCTTTTAATGGGCTCTTGCCCCAGCAACCTCTGGGGAGAATAATCATCGGACAAATATTAAAGAAAACAGAGAATCTTTAATGCATCTGCAGATGGAGAGACATAAGGCCACACAGAGGTTTGTCTGTGAGGATATGCTCTGCCTCTGAGCTGGAGATAGTGGTTTTTTATAGAACAGTCCGTCGCGTCATACACTATGTTTCCTGCGTCAACTAAGGTGTAATCTTACAAAGGAATGAAGGAAACATCTACGTTAATCACGTTCTGTGCCTCGTGAGTGTCTGTACGCCTGTTGCACTTGTCTTTTGCTGTACCTGGCCGTTCCTGGGATGCGGCAACGGGGAGGCAAGCATAGTAACAGTTGCTATGTGGCCCCATGGAAGGTACGCATGAGAACAATGGTTATGTGTGTCTGCAGTGAGTGAGAAGTTTCATACACACAGACAAGTGGAAAACTACAGAGTACATACGGAGTGCATATGGAGAACATTTTGTACTCCACATACATCACCAACATCCTGCTCAGCTCTCCCCTTCTCAGCCTCCTCCTGCTCAGCTGCACCACTCTCCTCTCAGAGCCTCACCGCAGCCACATCGTGATGACATGACTGGTACGAATGACATTGCGAGGTACTTGGTGCGCCGAGAG
This sequence comes from Lampris incognitus, assembly GCF_029633865.1. Classification (NCBI taxonomy): domain Eukaryota; kingdom Metazoa; phylum Chordata; class Actinopteri; order Lampriformes; family Lampridae; genus Lampris; species Lampris incognitus. The sequence continues at coordinate 103,428 of NW_026611096.1, forward strand.
CTTGTGAATTCCGGTCTCATCCAGTTCAACGAGCGCCCAGAAAATTATTGGGCATGGAAGTCATCTTTCTTCAACGCCATTGAAGGACTGAACTTAACTGCCAGCGAGGAGCTCGACCTCTTGACAAAGTCGTTAGGAAAAGAGTTCTCAGAGCACGTTACAAGGATTCGCTATGTGCACGTCGCCGACCCTGTAGTGGGCCTACAACATGTCTGGGAACGCCTAGAAGAGTGCTCCCCTGAAGTGATCGAGAGAGCGCTCTTCGAGAGGATAGAGAACTTTCCAAAAATCTCTCAGAAAGACCCCGTAAAGTTGAGGGAACTGGGAGACCTGCTGATGGAGTTAGACTCTGCTAAGTGTGAGGGCTACCTGCCGGGGCTCTCGTACCTGGACACCGCCAGGGGTGTCAACCCGATTGTTGAGAAGCTGCCACAGTCTACAAGAGAGGTGGATAACTAAGGGTTCCCAGTACAAAGAGCAGCACCATGCCCCCCCCCATTCACCTTCTTCGCAGGCTTCCTCTGCAGCGAGGCACACAGAAGAAACGACCCCAGCTTTACTCTCCCTTCAGCTCCCTCGAAAACGTCCAACAAGTCCTCCACAGGGTTCTCAAAACATGAGCGATCAGAAAAGGTATCAAGACACGCCAAAAGGCATGTCTCCACCCACAAGACAGAGGTCTCAACAAACCGCTCAGCTTCTCAGTCACGCAGTTCGAGCAGCATGCCTGGCGACAAAGGGAAACAATGTCCCATCCATCAGAAGCGCCATCCTCTAAAGAAATGTCGGGGTTTTCGAAGCAAGTCTCTTGAGGAGCGCAAAGCCTTTCTGAAAGAGAATGATGCCTGCTACAGGTGTTGCTCCTCCACAACTCACTTGGCGAAGAACTGTAAGGCAACTTTGAAGTGCAGCGAATGTGAGAGCGATGACCACATAGCGGCGCTCCACCCTGGACCTCCTCCACGGGACAAAAAAGACAAGGACCCCACCTCAGAGCATGGCGGGGAGAGTGAAGAGGAGGCGCCTCCACCAGCAGTCACCTCTAAATGCACAGCACACCCAGACAGAGCTAGTAACGTCTACATCGTCCTGGACGACCAGAGCAACAGATCTCTGGCGAGGTCTGATTTCTTCTACCTCATCCAAATCAGAGGTTCAGACTCACCGTACACCCTGCGTTGCGTACATGTGCAGGAGTCACCGAGACATCTGGAAGAAGAGCCACAGGGTTCTTGGCGGAGTCGTTGGATGGAAAAAACAAGTGTGCTGCTTCCAACACTCATTGAGTGCAACCATATGCCTGACGATCGGTCAGAAATCCCGACCCCAGAAGCTGCACAGCACCACAGCCACCTGAAGTCCATCGCCGTGAACTTGACTTCTCCTCAGGGCTCCAAGCAGTGAAAAGAAAAATGGCATAAAATCAAGAGATTTTGAGAACCAAAGTTTGGCTGCGTCAGTAGTCACGTGACATACTGGATGGAAAAATAGTCTTTGGTTTTAAGTCAGTCAAATACATTGAACCAATGAGGCCCTGATTTCCATTGAATTAAAGTGATTTTAATACATATATAGACCCAAAATATCATAAATACAATTATATCGGGTCCAATCAAATAAAAAACACGCTTTAATTGAATGGCAGCATATGATCACTTTTTACTGTGTGGATGCAAACAGTGAAACTTATGTAACCCCTTTTTCACTGGCGGGTGAAGTAATACTTGGGGTAGTATTGGTCGAGGATCAATGACCACACCGGGTTATAGAACTCCGGTTTAATCGTGGCTCAGTAGGCAGACGTAATAACCATACGTGGTAGTGGTGTAACCATAATAACAGTCCGGGTAGTACATAACACCTAGTGTAGTTCCAGTGGATATACATGGCGTTATATCACTACAACCAGCTGCACTGATGTTTGCTCGGGAGCTACAGACGCCTGTGGATCTGGTCTTTGGCAAGCCGCCAAACCCACCAGTACGAGTGCCGCCGGGCCAGGACTATGTAGACGCACTACAGGACCGGATGGAGGCTCCTCATCAGCAGGCTCCAGAGAATATGGCTTCTGCAGGGGAAAGGCAGAAGAGAGCCTATGATGTACGTTGCCACCGCAAAGAGTACCAGCAGGGGGACAACGTATGGGTGTATAACCCACGGCGAACGAAGGGACGGTCCCCAAAGCTGAACAGCAACTGGGAGGGGCCCTGCCTCATCCTGAAGAGGATCTCAGAGGTCATCTATAGAGTGAAGCTCCACAGCCGCCCTCGGATAGTCATCGCCAAGATCGCCTCGCACCTTACTTAGTACAGACCAGGCTACCGGGGTCCAGGGAGGGGGTAAGGACACTGCTGGATCAAAGCCAACCTCCCTGGATGTCAGCAAGGAGCTACCATTAGAGCATCTTGTTTTGGGCCAGGGAGGGGGCGGGGACACTGGGTTTACAGAGCTGCCCTCCCTGGCCAGGAATGGAAACAGCGGTGATGTCGAAGTCGACGGTGGGGGCTCAGACCCAGCGGATGCAGAGCCGCCCCCGTCATCCATCAGCAGCCCGCGGCAAGGAGCAGCCCGGGATGGGAGAGGTGCTCGGCGGAAGAAACCCTCATGGTGGATGGACCCATCCACATGGGATTTGGGTTAGGCCAACGTGGGACGTTGGTCTTTCAAGGAAGGAGGCAGTGTGGCGAATTCAACTAGAGTGTTCCTGCTCCAAGTTCATTTGCATGTTACCCACGATGCAACTGAAATGTCGATGTTTTGGTTATGTTGTGGGCTATTGAACACGTTAAAAACGGGCATATCTGTTACAGATAGCGGGGATGCGGTGCAAGGTGATGGGGACGTTACGAGAGAAGTTGATTAGACAACATGCTATTTCCCACCATGAGGGTAAAGAGTAGGCAAATAGATAAGGTCGCTTCTGTGGCCAAGAAAAGGATCAAGCTGAGACCAAAACGAATTTGTGACTGTTATGACTAGCTTGGCTTGCGGTCATTAAAAGCTTGCTTGTTAACTCTGAAAGGTTTGCTGAGAAGTCCATTATTTGACCACGTCAAAATATCATCATGTTAATTTTATGTCAACCCATTTGGCCCCGTTACACTGGGAGGAGCCATTACATATGAAGCCCCTGCCCCCCCCCCCCCAAAAAAAACAAACAAAAACAAAACAAAAATAAAAAATGATGTCAGTCATTTATTTGCGACTGTTGTGCGGACTGTGTGTGTTGAGCAGCGACCCCCGGTACACCCTTGTTACAGTCGTTTTTGCTGACCCGGAAGTTGTACTGTCAAGCAAGCGCCACAAACAACGCGCGCGGACAGCCTGGACACGGCAGCACTGGCACATCCTACAAGATTAATAAAGTGTGAGTATTAATCATATACGTTTTGATGCAAGCTGTGCCTTGCCCCTTTAAGGAGAGGGCTTAGTGGGTATTGTGTGTGTGTGGGGGGGGGTGATGTAGACGCAGCCGTGTGTGTGTGTGTGTGTCTGTGTATTTTCTGTTTGTAGCCGCAGCCGCGGAGACGCTAGTTTGCCGACAGATAGGAAGGTAGCCACCGTTACCAGTGATGATTTGTATGCATCACAGGGAGAGAGGGAGGGAGGGAGGGAGGGAGGGAGGCTGCCGTGTGTTAAATGGGACTGCAGTGCAGTGCAGTGGCCGGCCCGTTCTCCACTGCAGAGTTGGTCCGGACTCTTTATGAAGTTGTTACCAGCTACGAGCCAGGCTAAGCTAAATAGACTAGCGAGACACCCACCAGAGGCTTCCAACTACGGTTCGGAGCCGCGACGCTGGAGAGGTAACAGTACTAGACGTGCTGCTGCACTAGACGTTTTGTTGTTTTGTTGTGTTAAGTTACAAGTAAAGCTGAGCGTCGCTGTGTAAGTTAGCTTTTACCTAATCAACGTTAGCCAACTTGCTAAGTAGGCTGTTGCTCTGCGTGCGCGTTTTCATTTTTGGGGTAGCATGCGGCGATAGCTTTTGTTAAAAAGCATGCTAATTTGCCCTGGGAATCAGTGGAGGCTGATGGAAGTGCCCCATTTGTATCTTAACTGTCATCTTCTTCTCTCTATAGACACTGTGGGACTTGAGCAGGACCCAAACAGACCTCACCTACGATGCAGTCCCAGGTAGACCAGTATAGTATGGTCTATAATAGCAGATCATGATCCAGCTCAAGGTTATTGTAGTTCACTAAAACTGAACTAAAACCAGGTGTGAAAAGAGAAGAAAAAAAAAACATTTCAGTTCACTGAAATAAAAATAAAACTTGACTTTAGAGGAGCAAGAAGTTGAAGCGAGTGAAGGCAGAGCCGAAGATCAAATGGTGGAAGTTGAAGAAGGAAAACTGTTGTGTGGAGTTCAGGCAGGGGTTAAGACAGGCACTGGGTGGATAGTGGAGAGTTGCCGGACGGCTGGGCAACCACTGCAGAAATAGTGAGGGAGACAGCTAGGAAGGTACTTGGTGTGTCGGCAGGACAGAGGAAGGAAGACAAGGAGACTTGGTGGTGGAGTGAGGAAGTACAGCAAAGTATACAGAAGAAGAGGTTGGCAAAGAAGAAATGGGATAGTCAGAGAGATGAAGAAAGTAGACAGGAGTACAAGGAGACACAGCTTAAAGCTAAGAGAGGTGGCAAAGGCAAAAGGCGTATGGTGAGTTGTATGACAGGTTAGACACTAAGGAAGGAGAAAAGGACTTGTACCGATTGGCTAGACAGAGGGACCGAGCTGCAAAGGATGTGCAGCAGCTTAGGGTGATGAAGGATAGAGATGGAAATGTGCTGACGAGCGAAGAGAGTGTGCTGAGAAGGTGGAAGGAGTACATTGGGGGGCTGATGAATGAAGAAAATGAGAGAGAGAGAGCAGGTTGGAGGATGTGGGGATAGTGAATCAGGAAGTGCAGTGGATTAGCAAGGAGGACGTGAGGGCAGCTATGAAGAGGATGAAGAGTGGCAAGGCAGCTGGTCCTGATGACATACCTGTGGAGGCATGGAGATGTTTAGGAGAGATGGCAGTGGGGTTTTTAACTAGATTGTTTAACTCAATCTTGGAAAGGGAGAGGATGCCTGAGGAGTGGAGAAGAAGCATACCGGTACCGATTTTCAAGAACCAGGGCGATGTGCAGAACTGTAGCAACTACAGAGGTATAAAGTTGATCAGCCACAGCATGAAGATTTGGGAAAGAGTAATCGAAGCTAGGTTAAGAGGAGGAGAGGTGACGATTAGCGAGCGGCAGTATGGTTTCATGCCACGAAATAGCACCACAGATGCGATGTTTGCTTTGAGAGTGTTGGTGGAGAAGTATAGAGAAGGCCAGAAGGAGCTACATTGTGTCTTTGTAGATTTAGAGAACGCATAAGCCAGGGTGCCGAGAGAGGAGATGTGGTATTGTATGAGGAAGCCGGGAGTTGCCGAGAAGTATGTAGGAGTGGTGCAGGATATGCACGTGGAAGTGTGACAGTGGCGAGGTGACAGATGGGTTCAAGGTGGAGGTGGGATTTACATCAAGGATCGGCTCTGAGCCCCTTCTTGTTTGCAATGGTGATGGACAGGTTGACGGATGAGATCAGGCAGGAGTCTCCATGGACGATGATGTTCGCGGATGACATTGTGATCTGTAGCGAGAGTAGGGTGCAGGTGGAGGAGAGCCTGGAGATGTGGAGGTATGCACTGGAGAGAAGAGGAATGAAAGTCAGTAGGAGCAAGATGGAATACCTGTGTGTGAAAGAGAGGGAAGACAGTGGAATGGTCAGGAGTGGAGGTGACGAAGGCATATGACTTTAAATACTTGGGGTCAACAGTCCAAAGTAACGGGGAGTGCAGGAGAGAGGTGAAGAAGAGAGTGCAGGTAGGGCAGAGAAGAGTGTCAGGAGTGATTTGCGACAGAAGGGTGCCAGCAAGAGTTAAAGGGAAGGTTTACAAGATGGTTGTGAGACCAGCTACGTTGTATGGTTTGGAGACAGTGGCACTGACGAAAAGACAGCAGGAGGCGGAGCTGGAGGTGGCAGAGTTGAAGACGCTAAGGTTTTCACTGGGAGTGACGAAGAAGCACAGGATTAGGCACGATTATATTAGAGGGACCGCTCAAGTTGGACGGTTTGGAGACAAAGCAAGAGAGGCAAGATTGAGATGGCTTGGACATGTGTGGAGGAGAGATGCTGAGTATATTGGGAGAAGGATGCCGATTATGGAGCTGCCAGGGAAGAGAAGAAGAGGAAGGCCAAAGAGGAGGTTTATGGATGTGGTGAGGGAAGACATGCAGGTGGCTGGTGTGACAGAGGAAGACGCAGAAGACAGGAAGAAATGGAAACGGATGATCCGCTGTGGCGACCCCTAACGGGAGCAGCCGAAAGTAGTAGATCTATGTCATATGTACATTATTTACAATTAGTTCATAAGTCATTCATAATTCATGTGTGATTTCGTCATTCCTAGGTTATGTGCCGCTATTTACATGCAGTTATGTAGCCTACAATTATTATTTACATGCAGTCATGTGCAGTTATTTACATATGTTATGTAGTTATGTCATAGACATGTGATAACATTTTATAATTTATGCAATGTTTATTGAAACATTCTTTCTCTGTATTGCCCCCCTATACAGTTTTACAAAAAGGTTTGAATTCTCAAAGTTCTTCAGTAAAGTTCCTCAACTTGGACTGGGACTCTGTATTTCTTTGGGATTCTTCATGTTGGCTATCTGTCCGCCTGTCTATACATGGACACAAATACGTAGGACAGAATAGGCGGTCTTCTCGTTCCCCCCCGCCATTTAAAGAAAAAAAAATTGTGTGTCTTTTTCTATCTTATCCCTCAAGGGTTAAAACCTCAACTAGGGCTTCTTGTTACCTTTCCAGGGTTCAAGTCACAACTAGGGTTACCTGGCAGAATTCGGGTTTAAGGTTAAGATTGGGGTTAAGCCAGGGGAAAGGGTACCCCCCATCCGGCCACTCGTCAGGCGCTGGCATAATAGGTGTACGTTATGTACAGTAGATTTGATGATTGTATGACCGCCTGGCCAGCAGGTGGAGCCATGGAGGCACCAATCTCAGTAATATGAGGCGCATAGATGACGTCATCATGCAGCGCAGGCGATTCTGAACGGTGGAAATAAACGAAGCACATGGTTGCATGGAGTTGAGCTCCCGAAAAATACAAGAGTTAATTAAATGCGATAAAGTGGAAACGGTTAATTTAAATGCGATAAAGTGGAAACGTTGTAGAACCAGCATCATCACAGCTCAGTACTGCACGTGTACAGCACGTGTACAGCCAGTGTATGGTCCCACAGCTGTGGTCAGCATCACGTCATTCAGCACGCTGTTGTTCAGCAAGCTGTGTGTACAGCTAGCCGTGTATCAGTCAACCAAACGACCAGCTTATGTTAGCTCATGTACAGTTTGGAAACAGCTAATGTTATCTTGTGTACAGGAGGAAATACATTGTCAACGAACATTTGTGTCATCTCGTCATTTATGGGTGGCGTTCACAACGCCGCTAAATCTCAACAATTGCGACAGATAGTAAATCTGTGTCAGTCCAAACGTTTGTAGTTCAAACGTTTACAATAGGTTAGAAATTTAAATCTGCATTCCCAAATAAATTGGAATTAACCTTGTACACTGTCCATCAAACAAGATGTTTAGATGGCGGCCACAGTCCCCCACCAACGAAAGTCGCGCGACGTTTCGGTTTTATGGAACCTTCTTCAGGCGAGGGCTTAGACTTTTCACGACCGGGCGGCATCTCGGTGGCCTTCTAAGGCTCGTAAAAATCAAATTAACAATCGAAAAAATAGCCAACATTAATCCAACTCACCGAACAGCGGGCGACGTAGCTCTGTGCCCGACTCCGACGAAAAGAGAGAATGAGGCTCCGCCTCTAAATATATACTGGGAAATATGACACCACTTCCGGTAGATGACAAGCTCTCCGGAAAAGGCGGCCCCCCACGCCGTTGTCACGGGAAACGTGACGCGACATCCGGCAAACGAGCGCCCTCCCCATAGACGGAAAAAAACAGAAAGGGGGAGAAAAAAAGAAAAAAGGGGACAGGGTTATTTTTCCAGAGACGGGTTAGGGTTATAGGACCGTGTGTCCGAGGAAAGTGACGTGTTGTTGACAAAATTGGAGTTTGGAGAGACTAGCTTGGTGACCTTCTTGTGCCAGATGGCGTAAGAGAGAGACCGAGTCACGGCTGCACTGCGTTGTGGTGGGGGCACAAAGCAGGAGGTCGTCGACGTACTGCCATAGGGTTGAGCCGCGCGTCAGCGTAAGTGTGCTAAGGCTGTCTCGAAGCGCCCCGTTGTAGATCGTGGGGCTTTCACAATAGCCCTGACACAGCCTTGTCCATGTGTAAGGCCGACCGTCAAATAGGAAGGCAAACCAGAACAGGGACGCTGAAGAAAGCGTTGGCAAGGTCCACAACGGTAAACCGCCGTGCAGAAGGGGGAACCTGAGACATAAGGGTGTAGGGATTGGGGACGCAGGGCGTGCGGGCCCTGACAGCTGCATTTACTGCCTGAAGGTCTTGAACGAACCTCCATTCAGTGGGCGTATCTTCTTCACGGGGAAGATGGGAGTGGAAACCGGGGAGGTGGGCCAAGGGACAATTATGCCCTTGACACGCAAGGCATTGAATACAGGGCAGATGCCATTAACCGCTTCCGGTTTCAAAGGGTACTGAGGTTGGTGGGGACGGAAGTCGGATTTCGGGGTAATGATGACGGGCTCACAATTACGTATGAGACCTACATCCTATTTCCCGTCAGCCCAAAGATGGGAGGGGATGTTGTGAAGCTGCGGAGCAAGTGCAGTGTGTGTGTGTGTGCCAGTGTATGGGCCTCAGTCACTGACGGTGAGGGGGCGGACAGAGCCAACATTCGTGACGTCACCGCAACGGTGGCGCTGACGTCTACCCGGTATAATTTTAGTGAGGGGGACCAGTCGCGTGAAGAGTCGGCGGGAAGCCAATCTGACGCCAGAGAAGCTTGTCGCGCGAGTGGACCCGTATCTGTCCACTGGGAACCCCGTGGTTTTACCAAGGAGACGTGCGGGACCGGCTCATCAACCGAAAACAACGCAGTTTGGTCGTTGTCTAATGTACACGTGACATGAGCGGTGCAGTGTAGGTTGTCCGCTGTCATGTAGGTCAATGCGTCCCCTGTTGTGGTATGTGAGCAAGGGAGCAGAGCCACTGTGTGTATTGGGAGGCGGTAGGAGCCCACATGTAGACCCGTAGAGGGAGGGCGGGGTTATGTGTATGCAAAAAAATATTCGCTGCTGGTAACGAAGTGATGTACAGCCCTGATGAGGTGGAAACAACAGAGATGCCCAGTTGGATCATGCCATCTCCATCCAGCAAATTAAATGGGCAGTTATCAGAAATTAAAACAGGCAATTTTGTTGATGAGCTGTCATCCAGGCAAACAAGCACACAGGAACGGATAATGGCTCCGTGACACACGTACCACTCGCAACAGTGGAGAGGACCGTTTGGCCGCTCCGTGTTAACCGTGGCCGGCCGATAGGCGGTTCTCACCACCGTTCGTGTGGCTCCCGTGTCTAACAAGAAAGGCAGCTCAGCATTTGCAAGACGCAAGGTTATCATTGGCAGTTTTCGGAAAGCTAGCTCATGAGATACATACTGTCCAACTGGGGAAGCTAACAGCAAAGCAGAGTCTTCATTGCAAATCAGTGTATTTGGTTGTGTCTGTGCATTCATACGACCTGATGTGGCAGCAGATGTGTCCAGGACCCCCACCTCCTCCTCCCGTGTCGCCTGTCAGTCCGAACCCCGGTATGAGCCTCCCCGTGGGGCCCACTGGTTGTGAGGTCCGTTGTTCCATCCTCGGCCTCTTCCGCGCCTTTGGTTGATGCCCTTGACGGAGTGGACAGTCTTCAGCCCAGTGACCGGGCTTGCCACATGTGAAGCAGCAGTCGTCACCCGGTTGGGGGCCGCTGGGCTGGGCGTGTTGTCACGGGTTCTGACATCGTGAACGGTCCCCGGGTCTGTCCTGTTGCACAGGTTAGTAGGGTGAAGGAAGCCACTGCGGCACCATGGAGGAGAGAGAGAGAGGTGCGATGTTTGTCCTGAGCCTGCCTTGCCTTCTGTTCTTCTTCCTTTTTCTGCATTTGATCGTGGGCATGATCAGCATGTCTCAGCAAGTATTCCAGTCGTCTCTTTCCGTATCCTACGCAGTGTGTTTCTATGGCTTTCCTAACTCCGTCCTGCAGGCCGGTCAGGAAATGTTTGCAGAGGTGAGTGTTGTGGTTACACCGCCCCGACCTGCCTCCCCGGCACGTTCAAGCCACTCCCCCAGCTCGGACGTGCCGGAAACATCCGAGCGCTCGGCTCGCGCTCTGAGGAGACGAGCGCTGCACTGCACCAGGTGTTTGCCATCATCCATCAGGCACACCTGTGGCATTCAGGCAGCCTTCTACAAGAAGCCTCCCAGAACGTCTCTCTGTGCTTCGACCTACTGAACCCTGCGGTACAGTTCTGACAAGCCCTCCAGCGTTCCTTGCATTCTGTTTATTCCCCAGTGTCTTATCTTCGTGTCTCTGTTTCCTCCCAAGACTCTCCCTCCGCGATTTCCACGGCTCCCCGTGTCTCCCTCGTCCCCAGCGACCTTCACGTTTTCTCCCCGGACCTCTCCTGCGATCTCCCCCCTTGTCCCTCTATCTGTACCCCTCCCTTCGGACTCGACTTCCCGGATCTCGGACCTGGACTTTCTCGGACAACCCCTCTTGGATCACGGACTGGACTTTCTTGCCAGGTACACGCACATTTTTTCAACACCTCCTGGTCATTTACATACCGCACCACACATAGGCTAAAAACACTCACACATAGTTATACAGGCAAACCACGGGACACCACACATAGTTTATTCACACATCCCACTAACAGAACGCCTTTTTCACCATACATTTCTCTCCCACAATAAAACCCCCCTTTGTAGATTTAGAAGTCATCTCGTGTCTGTCTGTCTTGGGTTTCGTCATACGGGTCAGGTTCTGGTGCGCGAGCACAACAGAACATCGGAGCCATTATGGACCCAGGCAAACCCAAGGAGCGGACGGTCCCTGTGACGCCCCAGAGCCCCGTCCCCCTAGAGGCAGTAGTAAGAAGTCACAGTTGCCAACTTGCCTCTCTCCGCTCAGAGCTTACTACTGCCTTCACCCGTGTCACCGGAGAGGTCAGCGATCTTCAGTCCGGCTCCCAGGCCGCGACGAGCGCGTTAGATGCCCTCACCGCGCAGATCGCTGCACTCTCCACAGCGGTCTCCAGGATGAGTGACCACCCTGCCCTGGCCTCGGTCTCTGCCCCCAGCTCGGCCTTCGGTTTCCCCGTTCCTGGTCCCGACGTTCCCCCTCCTCCGAGTCAACCCCCACTGGACCCCCGGTGCGAGCCTAACCTCCCCTGCCCGAAGGCCTTCGGTGGGGAGTTCGAGCTGTGCAGGGGTTTCCTTGGTCAGTGTGAGCTCCTGTTCAAACACCAGCCAGCCAGGTATAGGACAGGAGAGACCAAGGTAGCCCTTGTCATGTCCCTCCTCACCGGCAAAGCCCTCAGCTGGGCCATAGCGGCGGTAGGCCATACCGAGCAGCTCGCCTCGGACTATTGTGCCTTCCGCCGCGAGTTCAATCTGGTGTTCGACCACCCAGCTGACGGGCAGGACGCTGCCGGCCGCCTCCATTCCATCCAACAGGGAGCCAGGTCGGTGGCAGATTATTCCTTGGAGGTAAGGATACTCGCGGCAGACAGTGGGTGGGATGACACTGCGCTCAAGAGCGCGTACAGGAGGGGGCTGAGCGACCCCATCAAAGATCTCATCGTTCGGGACCGCCCTGCCTCCTTCAACGAGCTCGTCACCCTCGCCCTCCAGATGGACGAACGGCTGCGGGAGCGGCGCCAGGAACGCGCCCCGCGCGCTGGCCCCTCCCATAGACCAACCCCCGTCCGTTCTACCGGTGCCTTCCCTGGGTCAGCGTCCCGTGGGCTCTCTCCACCCTCACACTCCCCCTCGCAACCCTGGGTGGCTTCTGGATCCAGGCCGGAGGAGGAGCCCATGCAGTTGGGTCGGTCACGGCTCCCGCTGGAGGTTAGGGAGCAGAGGATGAGTGGCCACCTCTGCCTCTACTGCGGGAGGTCGGGCCACTACATCAAGGCCTGCCCGACTCACCCAAAAAGACCCGGCTCACTAGTGAGGGGTGTCCTAGTGAGCCTGACGACCCTTCCTCAGCCCCAGGGTTCACATTAATTTAGAACATGCAACTTATTTGGTGATATTTCTGAATTAAGTTTACTGCCCATCTTTCTCCCTCACCCCACATTCCCTCCATTCCCTCCCCCCTCCATTCCCCCCCTCCATTCCTCCCTCCATTCCCCCCTCCATTCCCCCCTCCCTCCATTCCCCCCTCCATTTCCCCCTCTATCCCCCCCTCCACTCCCTCCCCCCTCCATCCCCCCTCCATTCCCTCCCCCTCCATCCCCCCTCCATTCCCTCCCCCCTCCCTCTCCCCCTCCATTCCCTCCCCCCTCCATTCCCCCCTCCATTCCCTCCCCCCTCCATCCCCCCCTCCATTCCCTCCCTCCATCCCCCCTCCATTCCCCCCCTCCATCCCCCCCTCCATTCCCTCCCCCCTCCATTCCCCCCCTCCATTCCCCCCTCCATTCCTCCCTCCATTCCCTCCCCCCTCCATTCCCCCCTCCATTCCCTCCCCCTCCATCCCCCCCTCCATCCCTCCCTCCATTCCCTCCCCCCTCCATCCCCCCCTCCATTCCCTCCCCCCTCTATTCCTCCCTCCATTCCCTCCTCCTTCCATTCCCCCCTCCATTCCTCCCTCCATTCCCTCCCCCCTCCATCCCCCCCTCCATTCCTCCCTCCATCCCCCCCTCCATTCCCCCCTCCATTCCCCCCCTCCATTCCCCCCTCCATCCCCCCCTCCATTTCCTCCCCCCTCTATTCCCCCCTCCATTCCCTCCTCCTTCCATTCCCCCCTCCATTCCCCCCTCCATTCCTCCCTGCATCCCCCCCTCCATTCCCTCCCCCCTCCATCCCCCCCTCCATTCCTCCCTCCATCCCCCCCTCCATTCCCCCCTCCATTCCCCCCTCCATCCACCCCTCCATTCCCTCCCCCCTCCATCCCCCCCTCCATCCCCCCTCCATTCCCCCCCTCCATTACCCCCTCCATCACCCCCCTCCATTCCCCCCCTTCATTCCTCCCTCCATCCCCCCCTCCATTCCCCCCTCCATCCCTCCCTCCATTCCCTCCCCCCTCCATTCCCCCTCCATTCCCTCCCCCCTCCATCCCCCCCTCCATCCCTCCCTCCATTCCCTCCCCCCTCCATCCCCCCCTCCATTCCCTCCCCCCTCTATTCCCCCCTCCATTCCCTCCTCCTTCCATTCCCCCCTCCATTCCCCCCTCCATTCCTCCCTCCATCCCCCCCTCCATCCCCCCCTCCATTCCCCCCTCCATTCCTCCCTCCATTCCTCCCTCCATCCCCCCCTCCATTCCCCCTTCCATTCCTCCCTCCATCCCCCCTCCATTCCCCCCTCCATTCCCTCCCTCCATTCCTCCCTCCATCCCCCCCTCCATTCCCTCCCCCCTCCATCCCCCCCTTCATTCCCCCCTCCATTCCTCCCTCCACCCCCCCCTCCATTCCCTTCCCCTCCATCCCCCCCTCCAGTCCCCCCTCCATCCCCCCCTCCATTCCCTCCTCCTTCCATTCCCCCCTCCATTCCTCCCTCCATCCGCCCCCTCCATTCCCCCCTCCATTCCCTCCCTCCATTCCCCCCTCCATTCCCTCCCTCCATTCCTCCCTCCATCCCCCCCTCCATTCCCTCCTGGATTTGACGAAAAGAAGCCGTATGAAAACTGGAAAAATTAAGTGGAAATATGGAGACGGGTGACGAACTTGGACAAGAAAAAGCAAGCGTTGGCTGTGGCTCTATCGTTGACAGGTAGAGCGAGGGATACTGCTTTAGGAATAAATGTGGATGATCTAAATAAGGATGATGGAATGACCACTTTGATTGGGGAACTTGACAAGATTTTTTTGAGAGAAGAGAAGGAACGGGCTTACGAAGCCTATTCTGAGTTTGATCGAATATCGAGGGAAAATGGCGTCTCGATGGTGGACTTTATTGTTGATTTTGAACAGAAATACAACAGGATCTGTAAATTCGAGATGGTTCTGCCCGACGCTGTTTTGGCGTTTAAACTACTGGATACAGCAAGTCTTGATGTGAAAGACAAGCAACTGGCATTGACTGCATGTGGTAAGCACACTTTTGATTATATGAAGTCAGCACTGAAACGCATATTCGGAGAAAAACATGAGCAGAAGGCGGGAGCCATTAACGTGAGTCAGGATGCAGCCTACTACACAGATCAAAGAAAACCGCACCCACGAACCCAAAGTGTGCAAGCTAGAGGACCACTCGCAGGCACAAATCCACTTGCCAAGTACGGAAGACGAACAAAGTGTGGGATTTGTCAAAGCACATTCCACTGGGTGAAAGATTGCCCACATAAGAAAGAACACGTAAAGATAACAGAAGAAAATAAATGCACAGAAGAACCTGATGAGTGTAATATAACGCTGTTTTCTAAGGAATCGGATACGGAAATATTCATGGTTGAGGCTCTGGGATCAGCTGTCATTGACACGGCATGCACAAGGACTGTCTGTGGTGAAAAATGGCTGAATAACTATGTAGGGGGACTAAATGAGAAAGAAGTACAGAAAATAGTTAACACAGAGAGTAGCAAGCCTTTCAAGTTTGGGGATGGGCGAGTTGTACATTCGACAAAAAAGGTCAAGATACCAGCCAAGATAGGAGAAACAAAATGCTGTAGACACAGAAGTGGTCCCATCTGACATCCCTTTACTGCTGAGTAAAACGTCGCTAAAGAGAGCAGGAGCTGTGCTGAACTTGGAGAACGATACAGCAATAATGTTTCGGCAACCGATAGCTCTGAAGATGACCTCCTTAGGATACTACTGTCTGAACATAATGGATAATGAGTCACCATGCGATACATATGAGAATGTGGTCCTGGCCATCACAGAGAATATGACTAAGGAACAAAAACACAAAGCTTTACTGAAACTTCACAAGCAATTCGGACATGCATCAGTTGACAAACTGAAGAAGCTGCTGATAAGTGCTGGAAACTCTGATAACGAGAGCACTGCTATTCTAGA
Source organism: Lampris incognitus (assembly GCF_029633865.1). Lineage (NCBI taxonomy): Eukaryota > Metazoa > Chordata > Actinopteri > Lampriformes > Lampridae > Lampris > Lampris incognitus. The sequence continues at coordinate 118,649 of NW_026611096.1, forward strand.
GGAGATAGTAGGAAAATGTGAGATTTGTCTTAAGTACAGCAAGCCTAAGCCTAAGCCCAAGCCTGCTGTTGGGTCTGCCCATGGCCTCCCGATACAATGAGACTGTGGCAGTAGATTTACATGAGCTAGAACCGAATGTGTGGTACCTGCACATTATCGATCACTTCACACGCTTCAGTGCGGGTGGCATTGTGACCTCAAAGAAACCAAGTGTGATAGTGAAATGCTTTGGACATTCCTGGATCAGTGTCCATGGTCCACCGGAGCGTCTCTTCAGCGACAACGGTGGCGAGTTCAACAACGAGGAAATAAGAGACATGGCAGAGAACTTCAACATCGAGATAAAGACGACTGCTGGCTATAGTCCATGGAGCAATGGCTTGCTGGAACGCCATAACCAAATGCTCAGAGATAATACTGAAGGTAAAACTTGACAACGGAGTTGACTGGAAAACTGCACTGGATTGGGCACTCATGGCAAAGAACACAGTGCAGAACGTACATGGCTTCAGCCCACATCAGCTGGTGTTTGGACAGAATCCGAACCTTCCCTCTGTGTTAGTGGATCAGCCACCTGCTTTGGAGGGAACTACTATGAGTGCATGGGTGGGACAGCACATAACAGCATTACATGCAGTAAGGAAAGCTTTCATAGAGGCAGAGTGCTCAGAGAGAATCAGAAGAGCTCTACGAAAGCAACTTCGTCAAACAGATGAGAAGTATGAAACTGGGGACAAGGTGTTCTACAAAAGGACAGACTGTGTTGAGTGGAAAGGTCCTGGAGTCGTGATACGACAAGATGGGGTGGTGATCTTTGTACACCATGGTGGGACCTATGTCAGGGTTCATCATTCTAGGTTGCAGAAGGTTGATAAGAGTGAAGTAGGTGCTAGTGAGGGTCTAGAGCACCCTGGGGAGAATGTTACTGAGGGCAATATGAAAGTACCTGTTACTGATAGTGATGTGGATGTTGATAACAATGACAGTGGGAACATACCTGGTACTGATTGTGACATAGATGTTGATATGAACAATGACGGTGAGGCTGGGGGTGTTACAGACAATGATACAGATGTCACTGAGGGTAACAATCATAAGGATAATCAACAGACAGGCATAAGGGTAGCAGCCTCCCTAGGGCTGAAAACAGGTCAAACAATCAGCTTTGTGGATAATGTAACAGATGCGTCTCACAGAGCTAAAGTGATGGGACGAGCAGGAAAGGCTACAGGAAATAACAGAAACTGGTACTGCCTACAGTACTTAGAACTATCTGACATCGCTGGTACTATGGGGTCAGCTGATCTTACTAAGGTAGACAATCTTCAGGTTAATCCACTGGATAGTGTAGAACTATGCTCTGATATGCAGGAAAATGATGTATTAGTCACAGGTGGTGTTTCATTTGATAAGGCTAAACTAGATGAAATAAGTAGCTGGAAGAATGATGGGGTGTTTGAGAAGGTAAAAGATATGGGTCAAAGGCATGTGTCCACTAGACGGGTGTGCACACTGAAAGAAACCCCTGATGGTGTAATACCCAAAGCGCGTCTTGTGGCTAGAGGTTTTGAAGAATTCAACACTAAAGATCTATAGAAGGACTCACCTACATGCTCATCAGAGTCCCTCAGACTACTCATGTCAGGTCTATGTCAGAATAAGTGGCATCAAATAACTTATCCAGAACAAAAGGATTCATCGTATTCTGTGGTCAGCTACAAAAGAACAGCTGGCAGACTGTCTGACCAAAAAGGGAGCCTCTTCCCTGGTATTACTTAAGGCACTGAATAATGGACAATGGAAGCTAGATGACTGAGTCTGACTGTTGATAACTGAGCATGAGCTCATTAAAAATTAATAATTAAAAATTATTGTTGCATACATTGATGCAACTGAGTTGCAACCTGTTGTTGTTTCTACTTGTTTCTGTTCTGTGTAAATGTGTATGAGTTGTCTGTTGTCAGCATATACATTAAGTTTTGCTAATGTTGTCACTTATTGCAAAGCAGTCCCTTCTCCCATGGTTTTATTCATGATGTCATCAGCGATTAGTCAATGTCGACTTGACTTTCATCACAAAACAGCTAACTTCAAAAACTCTTAAGTCATACAACCCCTAACACACACACAAAGTTGCACACACAAACATGCCCGTCCATCCATCCATCCTTTCCCCCACCTACCTTAGCGTCATGCTCCTGCAGGTGTGTTCCACTGGCGTGCAGGTAGTTAAAGAGGTCCTCAGAGGGCAGTGGTCTCTCCAGCATCAGGATCAACTCTTGCTCCACTTCAAACCTTTCATGCAGGGTCACTGCTGCACTCTTCCCCATCACTCCTGGGTGACCTGCAAGCAGCAGAAGCCCCAGTTCCAGGGGAAACCCAAACTTTTACCCATCTCGAGTCTGACAGAGACAAAGAGTTACAATGAGGTTGCTGAGAACCGCCTCAGGTTAAGGATTTTAACAAAAACCCAAGTCAACTTACCTTTATAAGGATTAATTAAAGAACAATGAGAGATAGAGATGTTTTGATTTTAACTATGCAGTTAATGCACTGGGCACTACTGCTTCTGATAAAAAACTAAAAAGTTTCAAAAGATACTGACATTTCAAGAGCTTTTGGGGACAAAAACAATGTCACCATTGTGAAGGTGTCCACCTTTTCTTTGGGAATTTGTAAGGCCACCTTCAGGACAGACACACACAACACCTGTAGTTAAATTATATGCTTTACACTTCTGGTCAAATCTGAATGTCCGACACCTTTTATAAGAGAACACAAGCCGTTTTCTGTACAATCGCTACGTATTTCGTATGCGTAAGGTCACCGAATGTTTGTAATACTCCCACGTGTATTACAAAAAGACTTGAAATGGGCCATTTGAGACTACTGACATTATGTAGACCAGTGACAGACCTTAGTCGGTATGCAGATATTGGATCGTCGACAGCAGAATGGTCACCAGAAACTACAAAGTTATTTTCCTGCAGCTGCACTGCTTTCACACTGCCCAAAAAAACCCGCTAACATGCGCCAATTTACACTGACCAAAGGCGGACATGAGCGGGGTTTTGCCAGTGTGAAAGCAGTAACATGTCCATTTACATTACTGCCACGTGGTAATTAATCAGAGCCTCTGAATAGCACAAAGCCTTTGCATACCAACACGGCCGAATGGGTCTCCATGTTAACTGTTCCAATAGATTTGATCATTCTTCCAACGCATGCCAGGCTAACCACATGCATACAAACCGCTTGTCACTCAACAAGTCAAACAGACTGACGAATGGATGACGTTGCTGACTAGTGAGCCGCTATTGCAGCAGTGTCGTCAACCAGCACTTGCCCCCATCAGCGTTACCGTTGGCCTAACATGACATTTAACATCCTGGGACTTCACAACTATATTATTCATAACTGCCTGGTTTACTACTAACAAAAGACGTGGGATGAGTATTAATCTTAACAATACGACTGGCTATTTCTCGCAAATTCACTGATTACACTGCGGCCGTAACCACGTGACACGTTTTCCTGCGTAGTGGCTGCTTAGCTCGCTCACATACTCAAAACTCTGCGGCCTGCGTCTTTTCCAAACACGAGGCGAAACAAAGAACAGCTCAACACCACATTAGCCAACATCTTACACAATGTGTTAATTACCTCGTCTACTGTATCTGTGGCGAACAAATCCATATTGTACGCGGTCAAAATATGCTTAGTTTCTTTCGTTCGTAAAACGCGCTTACCGAAATAGAAGCCATTTTGTAGATGGTCCCAGGCACGTTCGCAAGCCCCCCCCCCCCCCCCCCACACACACACACACACACACACACGGGACGTCATTTTAAAGGCCCAGTTGTCCTCCATATGGGAACAGGTCTGAATACAGCGGCATGTACAGTATGAGAGATATGAGCAAAAACGCCATGTCGACTCAAATGAACCGCTGGGTCTCAATGACACAGTAGCTCGCTCAACGGTAAAATGGCTGCCGCAGCCTGTGTGGCACATAACGCGCGGAACATGGCGCCATGCTTGCAGGACAAAAGACAGGTTTTGACCAGTGTCTCTGGCCAGCCCCTCGCTCACAAACCTAACGTTACGTTTCCCAAGTTAAGTGGCGAAGACACGTTCAAGTCGGCGACATTAAAAAAAAACAGCCATTTTAGCTATCCACATACACACAAGTTGTCTTCACTCCAGTTGGTAACCCGTGTTAAGGCCGGCATTAGCTGCTAAGTAGGCGTTATAACCTGATATAAGAAAAAATATGTCCCACAGAATACCACACAAAACAGCTTGCATTGACTTATGTGCACATTACATTAAGTCGCAACGTTATTTCTCAATCAGCAATATTCGGAAACTTTACATCTGGATAAAAATAAAGTTACCTCCTGTCACGACCTCCTAACGAAACGCAGCGGACACGGGCTCGTCACAACATGGCGGCGATCAGGATAATGACCTCCCATCACCCCACGCGTGCGTCCCGCCCCTAAAGCGCCCGCCAATTATATTCAATTTTTAAAAACAGTATTTTATTTCAAATTGTTTATGTGATGAAAGAATACTGTTTCACTTCTTCGTTTTCACATCTAGGCAAATATTACGTGTTATATGGGTCCAAATTAAGTTACCTGAATCTGATCCATCCATTTCCCAAACCGCCTATCCTGCTCTGAGGTGGCGGGGATGCTGGAGCCTATCCCAGCAGTCACTCTGACCTTTCAGGCTAAACACGATTTCATTTCAATTCCATTTAGCTGCAGTTAATTGCGATTACATGCGCTTGACCCATGCCAAACTCGGAATGACACAACTGAATCAGGTGTGTATATATACACTCACTGGCCACTTTATTAGGTACACCTTGCTAGTACCGGGTTGGACCCCCTTTTGCCTTCAGAACTGCCTTAATCCTTCGTGGCATAGATTCAACAAGGTACCGGAAACATTCCTCAGAGAGTTTGGTCCATATTGTCATGATAGCATCACGCAGTTGCTGCAGATTTGTCGGCTGCACATCCATGATGCGACTCTCCCGGTCCACCACACCCCAAAGGTGCTCTATTGGATTGAGATCTGGTGACTGTGGAGGCCATTTGAGTACAGTGAACTCATTGTCATGTTCAAGAAACCAGTCTGAGATGATTCGAGCTTTATGACATGGCGCGTTATCCTGCTGGAAGTAGCCATCAGAAGATGGGAACACTGTGGTCATAAAGGGATGGACATGGTCAGCAACAATACTCAGGTAGGCTGTGGCGTTGACACGATGCTCAATTGGTACTAAGGGGCCCAAAGTGTGCCAAGAAAATATCCCCCACACCAATTACACCACCACCACCAGCCTGAAGCGTTGATACAAGGCAGGATGGATCCATGCTTTCATGTTGTTGACGCCAAATTCTGACCCTACCATCCGAATGTCGCAGCAGAAATTGAGACTCATCAGACCAGGCAACGTTTTTCCAATATTCTATTGTCCAATTTTGATGAGCCTGTGCGAATTGTAGCCTCAGTTTCCTGTTCCTAGCTGACGGGAGTGGCGCCCGGTGTGGTCTTCTGCTGCTGTAGCCCATCTGCCTCAAGGTTCGACGTGTTGTGCGTTCAGAGATGCTCTTCTGCATACCTCGGTTGTAATGAGTGGTTCTTTGAGTTACTGTTGCCTTTCTATCAGCTCGAACCAGTCTGGCCATTCTCCTCTGACCTCTGGCATCAACAAGGCATTTTTGCCCACAGAACTGCCGCTCACTGGATATTTTCTCTTTTTCGGACCAGTCTCTGTAAACCCTAGAGATGGTTGTGCGTGAAAATCCCAGTAGATCAGCAGTTTCTGAAATACTCAGACCAGCCCGTCTGGCACCAACAACCATGCCACGTTCAAAGTCACTTAAATCACCTTTCTTCCCCATTCTGATGCTCGGTTTAAACTGCAGCAGATTGACTTGACCATGTCTACATGCCTAAATGCATTGAGTTGCATTGAGTTGCTGCCATGTGATTGGCTGATTAGAAATTTGCATTAATGAGCAGCTGGACAGGTGTGCCTAATAAGGTGGCCGGTGAGTGTATATTGTAGCGAATTCGGGGGTCAACGCAACCACAGGAACTGCCGCGGCCGGGAAGCGAACCCGTATCGCCCGCACCGCAGGAGACATCGCTAACCGCTAGACTACAGGGTCAGACCCGCGAGCCAGCGGCCAGCGTGTCTTCTTATCCATGCACGTTACAATATTCTGATTTTGGGTGGTGATGGATGAGACGCCAGTCAAAGCAGAAAAAATATTTTAAAGTTGAGACTTAACATTTCTGTGTGGTTCACACTTTACAGAACATGTGAGGGCCAGTTAATATAAGATGTCGGCCCACAGTCGGCCCACGTGTTATGCACCATTACAGTGCCACCATTGCCAGACTTGGCCCGCCTTCGGTGAAAACACCACTTGTCGATGGTTTAAGGGCACATTTCGGCCAGAGTCGTCAGCTATGTGGGAGGTGATTCTGGATGTATTCAAGAGCTTTTGTGGATTAAAGTGTTGTTGAAGTGTGATCATTATAGAATAATTCATAACCCAAACCGCTCATCCTGCTGTCAGGGTCGCGGGGATACTGGAGTCTATCCCAGCTGTCATTGGGCGGCAGGCAGGGAGACACCCTGGACATGCCGCCATGCCATCATAGGGCAGGAATATTAGTCTAACTGTTCTAATATCAGCTGTTCCACCATGGTTACTACCTCAACCAGCAGTAGATTTCTCTATATTGGATGGTTTACACTCAAAAAGAAACACGGTCAATGTGCAGGCTTATGTGGACACTGTTATAAATAAAATATATGAACACTATTTACGTTAATACTAATTAGGATATTGTAATATATCCATACTCCCGCTAAGAGGCGCTGCTGTTTTCAGGAGTTTCCGGGCTGTGGAGTTCTCTCATGGATGTATTAAAGTATTATAGTTCTACTATAATACTTCCTTGGGTTCTCTTTTTTTTTTGTGAAGATTTTTTTTTAACAATTTCAAACTTACAAACAACATGGCAATAACATTTCCATGTTCGCACAATAGGACCTGGTGCATACAAAGGAAAGATTGAAAAAAATAAAACAAACGAGAGGTTGAAATAACATCAATATAAAATACATAAAATTAAACAGGGCTAGGGCTTTTTGGTTAATTATATTCTTCTATTATACTAAAAAGTTTTACTGCATTTTTTATTTTCATGACTTTAAGGGCCTTTGTATAAGCAAGAAACTCTCTGCGAAATACACAAAAGTCAGGTTTCACTTTCACATATTTTGATTTGTGTTTATAACATTTCCCGAAAATAAGAACGTCGTTGACTAAAAAGTCATCGTTGCTATTGTCCATGGCAAGTCAATAAACAATGTCCTTCAGAGAAAAGTTTTCCAGTTGGAAAACCCTTGGGTAAAGCCAGTCATGTATATCAAGCCATAAAGTTTCATAATTCACACATTGGAAAAATAAATGATCAGTCGTTTGAGCATCATCACAAAATACACAATTATTGGTTTCAATTCCAAATCGCTGTCGTAACAATTCACTGGCTGGATACACTACATTTAAAAATTTAAAATGGATTTCCTTTGCTTTGGGATTTATGGGGAATTTAAGATATTTAGTTAGTAACATGTGAATAGTTCTTTGAGTAGACTTGTGAAATTGAGTTTCTGTAAGATACTATAGAGTTTGAAATGTTATTAAACATATTTATAATTGTTTTATTTGGGAATCTGACTTCATTAAAATCACAGCCTCCAACTAAAAGTTGTGGGAGACAAGGGGTGATAGAGTAGAATATGTTAAAATTCCTTTGATTAATAGATTTAGGGATTGCTTTAGTTATAGATTTAAATACGTAACGGTTTCCAATTAAATCATATTTAAGGCAGAAACTCTCAAACGATATGATACAGCCACTACTATCAACTACGTAATTGGGTCACTGACCAAAAACCTTTCACCATCCAGTCCTTGTTATAAAATGATTTCTTTTTAACCATAATATATCTATTATTCCATAATGGTGTATTATGTGGGGTGAAATTGCGATTGTATAAGAGTTTCTAATATAAAAAGACCTGCTGGTGAACAAGGGAAAATTCAATCGGGAGTCTTTGAATACTGAAGTCACATTTAAGTAACAATTCTATACTTCCCAACTTCTTAACTGTTTCTCTGGGAAAATGGAACCAAAAGCTATTGTTGTTCAGAAAAGACTTTAGCCAATTGATTTTCAACGTTCCATTTACAAAATCAAAACCGATAGCTTGTAGGCCTCCATCTTTAAAATCTCTGCTCTCTTAACTTAGTGGATTTTCATTTTCCAAAGATAATCAAAACTGACCTGATAGATCTTTTTAATAGCTCTACTTGGAATAGCCATCGAGTATGCCAGATACATGCACCTTGAAATGCTTTCCGTTTTAGTCAAAAAGATTCGACCTAATAAACTAATGCCTCTCCATAACCAAGAGTTAAGTCTAGTTTGGCATTCATCCACTACCTTCCACACATTCATATTTTGATACATATTTATGTCCAAGTACTAAACAGTGGATTTTACAGAAATGCTGTATGCCTCTGTTAAATGACTTTGATGAACTGGCATTAGCTCACACTTGTTCAAATTTAACTTTAGACCAGAGGCTTTGGAGAAAAATCTGAATCATTTGAAGTATTCCGGGGACTTCAGTTAGCTGCTTCATAAAGATGGTTGTATCATCTGCTAACTGGCTAATGATTACTGGTTTCCCAAGTACATCTAATGGAGTGATAGTTGAATTTTTAATAAAGACAGAAAGCATTTCTGTAGCAATTATAAAGAGAGAAGGGGAAATGGGACAACCCTGTTTAACGCCGCGTTTGGTTATAAATCGGGGTGACGTACCTCTTGGTAAAGAGACTGAACAATTTGTATTTTCATAGAGATTCATGTTTTGAAACTTATCCCCAAAACCTAATAACATTAAACAATGGCATTTTTTTTTGAAAAAAGTGCTCAATTGAATCAAATGCTTTATAAAAGTCAAGAAATAGAATAAAACCATCATCTTCTATTAAATGTCTATAATCTAAAAGATCAAGCATTAAGCAAATATTGTTGTGAATGGATCTACCCTTCATAAAACCAGGTTGAGAATCCCTTATAATTTTATGTAGATTCTTTTTTAACCTATTAGCATAAATAAGGGTCACGATTTTGTAGTCGTTGTTGAATAATGTGATTGGTCTAAGATTATCTAATATTTTGGGGTCCTTATGAAGCTTGGGAATTAAAGTTATTATAGCTTGTTTCATAGTGGAAGGAAATTTAATATTGTCAGTTGATTCTTTTAACATAAGAGAGAATGCAACTTTAATAAGTCCCAAAAATGTCTATAGAAATTGGCAGTAAGTCCATCCCTACCTAGAGATTTGTCTAAAGACAAACTCATTACTGCTTTATCCAGCTCATCTGAAGTAATTCCAGCATCACACAACCATACGAACACATCAACAATACAGAGAATACGAGCTTTGATATTGTTGAAGAAGTCAGCATCCTGAACAGAAAAGGTTGAAGAATACAATTTACTGTGTTAGTAATTAGTATTAGTATTGAGTAGCAGCAGAATACTTCACAACTGCTATCATTAAACGTTTATTGACATGCTACAGTACCAGAGAAAAAGTTAAATCTATGTTAACATTATTTTATTATAATGTTAAACTTTATTTCACTCTCTCTCTCTCGCACACGTAAGGAATCCAGCTTTGGTAAGGAATGAGCTTTGGCTCAAGATAAATCAAACAATAGCAAACAAACAAACCAACACAAAACCAATTTCTGTCACGTATCTGGAAAGAACCCAAAAGCAGACGGGACAAGCAGGTAAGGGAAGAAATCAAGTCTTATGGCCGGACTCGATGAAGCAGCAATCATTGGCAACGCTGTCTTCGGGAGGGGGGCGGAGTCGGCTTGTGTTCGTCACGTCAATGCGTCTCTGTGTGTGTCGGAAAAAACAGTGCTTCGGCTTGGAGTCGCCTTGTCACCAAAGTGGGGAGGCGCTCTCCTTCCAGACTGCCGGCCCTCGGACAGATGCAGTTGGCGAACGCATGCAGTACGAGGGTGGGTGTTTGAATTAAAATAGGGATCGATTGGCCACTAAATTGGGAGAAAAAAGGGAAAAATCCAAAATACATTTATAAAAAAAAAAAAAAAAGAAATCAACTCTTCATTCAAGTGGCCCATCCCAGGGGTAGAGCAGGAGTTGGCTCAGTGGCAGGTAGACTGGCAGGCACAAGTCCATCAATGGCTACGTTCCAGCCAACACTGGTCCACAGTGGAGGCTTTTTAAGGGTGACGCCGATTGCTTGATGGCCAGCTGCTGTGCCGGGGTGAAGGAGGGGTCAGCAGGTGTCCAGGGAGAAGAGGGGTTAGGCTTGGGCTTTTGGCTCATGACTTCTATTTATTTAGCACTGGCCTACTGATCTGAGGAATGCTATAATGCTCGACTTCACTCAATGTGGCCAGGGGTGCTCGGGTTGGACCCGTCAAACTGGGCAGTGCTGGCCGCTGAATGTGGCCGAGGCTCGACAATGTATGTGGGCAGGGGTGGTCGCGCTGGCACTACAATCAAGCCCAAAGTCGCGCGACGTTTCGCTGTTTATGTACCTTCTTCAGGCGAGGCCTTATTCAACTAAGAGAGGCAGGGTTAAGCTTAAGGTTAGGGTTAGGCTTTTAAATCCGCATTCCCAAATACATTGCAATTAACCTTGTGCACTGTCCATCGACATGGTGTTTAGATGGCGGCCACAGTCCCCCACCAACTACCCCACCGTCCCACGCAATCCAAAAATTCAATGGCAGCTAATAATGGTCCCTCAGTTTGGCTCAGTCGCATCATCGGGACCCCAATTTGGTCCCCTGTTTCACTACAACAAAGCCCAAAGTCGCGCGACGTTTCGCTTTTCTTCAACCCTCTTCAGGCGAGGGTTTAGACTTTTCTACGAGCGGCATGTCGGTGGCCTTCTAAGGCTCGTGAAAATCAAATCACTTGATTGGAAGCTGCCAATTTGCCATAACAATATGGAAGGACCTCTAAAATCTGTTGTACATACTTTGTGCTACTGCACTTACCAGCATGCTTTGTGTCTTGCACATTTCCTATGTTCTTGTGGGTTTCGAAACATGTGAACCAATGGAATGTATTTGCTCTTTGTATTTTTATTCGAATTTTGTTATTAGCCAATGATGTGGTGTGGAGTTGTTATGCCCGCGAAATCACGAGCTTCGCAACAGTCCATCTCCTCACGGAGAGGGAGGAGTTAGGCAGCCCGAGTGAGTACGACGAAGAGAGAGGGCCATTTTTCTGCTGCTCCGTCTAAGTACCCGTTTCGCGGAGACTTTATACACAGCCCGTGTACTAGGCCCGCATTTGAGGTCAGGAGTGTTGCGATTGGCCCGCGGTCGTATGCTTGCTGGTGGGCTTTGTTTTAGTATGCCGATTATTTTGTTTATGCCCCATAGCCAGTGTCGCCGCTAGCTAGCTAAGTGCATTTAGCATCCAGTGCTAGTGTGTTAGCTAGCCGACTAGAGTTGTGGAGGCTAGTCAGAAGTCATCGGGCTGCGCTGGACGGTGATCTAACTAGGGGAGCCGCTCTGCTCCATTCCTGGGACCTGTCTGCTATCCAAAGAGGACTCGCTTCATCTGCTCTATCTTCGCCAGGGTTGTTTGAACATTGCAACCTTTGGCCATCTTGCGGCGGGTGGAGGCTGCTACCGGGGAGCCGACACCTGCCAGCTGCTAGGCTAGCACTACGCCTTCCATCCTCTGGACTGCACACAGCCTCCCGGTCGAGGGGGCGATGGGTTGTGAGTAACCCGAAAATTTCATTTATACTCACACACACACGCACACTTTTATCTCGTCGCCTGGGCATCGTAGCGGTGGCTGCCTTGCCCTCCGCTCAGAGAGCTGCTTTAATGTGCACCAACGGGCCCCAACGGAAAGTGCTGGGTATTTGTGTGTTCTTTTGATACTTTCTTCCTGTTTATTGTGACCGCTTGTCCCACCCTGTGTAATTTCAATTAATGTTTATTTAATCAGCAATACTACACTCGTGTGGTACTCTCTCTCTCTCTCTCTCTCTCATTATTATCAAATAAATCCTATTATTATTAATTATATTTCGGGTGTATTGGCAGCTCATTTTCCGCATATGCAAAGCCTAGGTTACTTATAGAGTGCTGGTAATAAGCTTGTACAGTAATTCAGTACACAGCAGAGTTATAAGATCTGCATTAACCACGTGTTTGTTTCATTCTGGGAAGATATACCATTCACCAGCCTTAGCTAAGTGTAGTATTTTCACAGTGGAGGCACCGCGCTACTAAATTGATTATTATCTTGGTTAATTATTTCTATTATCAATTATCACTAATATTGTCATTAGTGGCACTAGCCTACTAGTACACAGGAGGTTCAGCCAGCTCACCATTCCACCGCTGAGAACTCAGGATCCTGTTGCGCTATTGATTTGTATTGTAACACTTTAGTAACTGGTAGCATTAGGCTTTTGTCTTGTTTAAATGTGCTTGGCGTTGCCCGCCAGTGAAAAAGGGGTTACAAATAGCTTTACACTAGTCCAACTCACCGAGCGGGGGGGCTACGTCCCTCTTTGTCGGAGTCCCTCGTAAAAAGAGAGAGTGAACCACAGCTCCGCCTCTAAATACGTCACTGGGAAATATGACACCACCTCCGGTGGGCGTGTGCTTTCGCCCGGGACAGACGTTCCCTGACCATGCCGTTGTCCCGGGAAAATGGACCCGCCCATCTGTTGGATCGCCAGGTCTTTCTCCGGAAACACCGGATGACGACCCATTCGCCGGGGAGGTAGGAATGGAGAACCTTCTCAGCTGGGGTGGGGAGAGCAGCTGCCACCTGTTTGGGAGACTTGGGAGAGAGCAGAGGAGAGATTAAAGCAGTGCTGTAGCATAGCATGCTCGTAAAGAGCGGTTTGGGGAAGAGCTCCCGGCGCAGGGCCCGTTCCCATGGTCGGAGGCCGTCCCATGACAATCTCAAAAGGACTAAGCCCTGCTCTGGAGTGTCTTTGTCGCACGCGCATGTACATAAGTACCAGAGGACGTAAGAAACTGTCTCTGTTGCCAGAGAGCACCAAAGTCCACGCCGAAAGCGTAGCGTGAATCCGTGTAGATGGTGACAGACCAGCCAGCTGCCAGCTCGCAGGCCGCAGAGAGGGCCGTGAGTTCAGCAGCCTGTGCAGAGAGGTGAGAGGGCAATGAGCTGCAATTAAGGCAAGCGGAGGCAGAGCATACGGCCCAACCAACCTGACATTGGCCGGTGGTAAGACAGCGGGAAGCCGACCCATCCACAAAAAGGACAACGGCAGGGTTGGCAAGAGGAGTGGAGCTGAGATCAGGCCGAGGTGAACAAACAGCAGAGACAGCTGCAACGCAGTCGTGTGGTTCACCATCGTCTGGTGAGGGAAGAAGGGTGGCGGGGTTAAGGACAGCGCAACGTTTGACAGTGATGGTGGGCATGTCAAGGAGCACAGTGTTGTAACATAGCCACCGGGCTGCGGACAGCTGTGACCTTTTCTGTTCAAGTAGGAGGACCGGGACCGCATGGGGAACCAGGAGAATAACGTCGGAGTACCCCACGATGTCTCGCGAGGCCATCACAGCCTTTTCAGCAGCAGCGACGGCTCGAAGGCAGCGAGGCAAGCCAGCCGCTACCGGGTCAAGTTTGGCGGAGAAGTAAGCCACAGGGCGCAGCTTGCAGTCCCCCATGAGACTGACTGCAAGAGGACGGAGATCATGCAGCCGTTGCGCTCATCCACAGTTTGAGTGAATGCTTGAGCGGGCTCCGGATAGCCAAGAGTTGGTGCGATTTGGAGCTGGACTTTCAGTCCCTCAAAGGCTTTAGTTGCCTCTGGGGTCCACAAGAGGACCTGTGAGGCGGGTGCATGAGAGTCAATGAGGGCCCGAAGGGGTTTGTCAAAGGTTGCAAATGCCGGAACGAACAAGCGACACAGTAGGAAGCCATGCCTAAGAACAGGGTATCTGCAGGTTTCACTAAGTTAATTTTAAGACTTTTTAAGACCTTTTTAATGCCACTTGGATCGGAATTTAAGACCAAGATCTACAACAAAATATATACATATGGTTGGTAAGCCCTAACGCCCAACAGCTGAATATTTAAACATTTGATTCGCGCGAGTGCAGTTTTATCGAAATGGTTAAACAAATGTATGTTTTGTGACACGCTGATGTTGTAACCGCATTTCTTGACGTTCAGACCGAATATTTAAAGATTTGATTCGCGGAATTTCGCGCGATTGCAATCAGATAAGCTGAAGTCCTCCTCCATGTTGAAAAAGCTGCCAGAAACTACACGCTGCTGTGACTGGTTGATTCGCTGTGAGCATTTGATGACAAAACAACGAATCACAGCAGAGCGCGCAGCGGAGGTCCCTCCCCCCTCCATCTGGCCGATCAATTCTAGCATCAACTTTTCTTCTTCTTCTCTCGGCTGCTATTTTGTCATGACTTAGTTAGCATTTGTCCGCCAAATTCTGTATAGGCTATACCATTTAGCAATTAACCGCTCAGTAAAACCAACATCGGTATTCTTTTCGATAACTAGTTACATTAATATTACCTACAACCGTGAGTTGCAGGTAATATTGCCATGGTATCGCATCATCCAGGTCATTTCTTTGTCTATGGGGGATACATATTTGTTTTAATTACAGGGAATAGCATGCTATAGGTAACAGGTGCGCCTGATACGAACCTGGAATTCATGAAAATAGCATGTGTGTTAGAGTTTGTGGGAGACCCCAAGCGCACGACACCAGACAGAGATGGGGTTAGCCGAAAACTGGCGTACTTTATTCAAACATAGGAAGGCAATGAGCGACAAGGAAAAAACGGAAAGTCCAAGGGGGGAAAAAACTCGCGGGTAATCCAAACGGGAACAAGGCAGGATACTTCCACGGGGAAACCTTGCAAGGGAAAAACATGAACCAAGGGCTGGGATGAGTTCGTAGAGAAAAGGACCGTGAGAGGAGAGTCGCCGCTACTGCGGGGAGGTAACAACACGAACTGACAACGGGCACGTGGGAGGCCACCAAACTTAAGCCCAGCCCTGATGACTAAGCCCGGCCCTGACGAGCCGATTGGCTGCCGGCGTGGGGTGGGCGGGCCACGGTGCGGGGTGGGCGAGCCATAACACTTGTTTCCCTTTTATTTTCTTTTTTTCCCCTCAAAATTCACAGAGTCCCTGGCCTCAGGAATCATAAGGCCCTCGTCTTCCCCGGTGGCAGCGGACTTCTTTTTTGTGGCAAAGAAGGAGGGCAGCCTGAGGCCTTACATAGATTATCGAATGCTACATAACATCACGGTGAAAAATAAATATCCACTCCCCCTTATGAGTTCCACGTTCGAGCCACTCACTCACGCCACGGTGTTCACGAAGCTGGACCTGCGCAGCGCATACCACCTGGTGCGCATCCGGGAAGGGGATGAATGGAAGACGGCCTTCAACACCCACCTAAGGCATTTCGAATACCTCGTTTTGCCCTTCGGCCTGACCAACGCCCCGGCCGTCTTCCAGGCGTTGGTCAACGACGTGCTCCGGGACATGCTGAACACGTTCGCGGTGGTGTACCTGGATGACATCCTCGTGTTCTCCAGGACTGAGGAGGAACACCACCAGCATGTCCGCCTGGTCCTCCAACGGCTGCTGGAGAACAGGCTCTTCGTGAAAGCCGAGAAGTGCGTGTTCCACTCCGCCTCCGTGGAGTTCCTTGGCCACATCGTAGAGAAGGGGCTCGTCCGCACTGACCCCAGGAAGACCCGAGCGGTGGAGGAGTGGGCACGGCCCACTAACAGGACGCAACTCCAGCACTTCCTGGGGTTTGCAAACTTCTACCGGCGCTTCATCAGGGGGTTCAGCCGTGTGGCCGCCCCCCTCACTGCACTCACCTCCAACCTCCGCCCCTTCTCCTGGACCACGGAGGCAGAAGCCGCCTTTTGGCCCTGAAGAGGCTGTTCACAACGGCTCCGGTGCTCGCCCACCCGGACCCGTGCAGGCAGTTCATCGTGGAGGTGGACGCATCGGACACGGGCATCGGAGCCGTCCTCTCCCAGCGGTCGGAGGAGGACCAGAAGATCCACCCGTGCGCCTTCTTCTCCCGGCGTTTCAGTCCTGCGGAGAAGAATTACGACATCGGCAACAGGGAGTTGCTGGCCGTCCACGCCGCCCTAGAGGAGTGGAGACACTGGCTGGAGGGAGCAGGGCAGCCGTTCATCGTATGGTCCGATCACAAGAACCTGACCTACGTGCGGACGGCTAAGAGGCTCAACCCCAGGCAGGCGCGCTGGGCTCTCTTCTTCAGCCGGTTCGACTTCACCCTCACCTACCGCCCGGGCACCAATAACGTCAGGGCAGACGCCCTCTCCCGTCTGTTTCCCGAGGGGTCCCATGACGCCCCAGACACCATCCTTCCCCCGGACCGGGTGGTGGGTGTCGTCACCTGGGCCATCGAATCGGTGGTGAGAAGGGCCCGGCGCGCCCAGCCCGACCCAGGCAATGGACCCCGGAACCGGCTATTTGTGCCTCCCTGTGTCCGGCCCCAGGTGCTGGAGTGGGGCCACTCCAGCCATCTTGCCTGCCACCCCGGTGTCTACTGAACGGCGGCCTTCATCCGCAGGGGTTTCTGGTGGCCCACCATGGAGGCAGACACCAGAGAGTTCGTGGCAGCCTGCACCACCTGCACCCGCAGCAAGGCTCTCCATCGCCCTCCAGCAGGTCTCCTGCGCCCCCTTCCTGTCCCCGGCCGACCTTGGTCCCACATTGCAATGGACTTTGTAACTGGCCTCCCCGTGTCGCAAGGCAATGACACCATTCTGACCATTGTCGACCGGTTTTCCAAGGCCGTCCACTTTGTTGCCCTCACCAAACTCCCCTCTGCAGCCGAGACGGCGGACCTTCTCGTCTCCCACTTCGTCCGACCCCATGGGATTCCCCTGGACATTGTCTCTGACCGTGGTCCCCAGTTCACTTCGAAGGTATGGCAGGCCTTCTGTAAGGGGATTGGGGCCACGGTCAGCCTCTCCTCCGGGTATCACCCCCAGACCAATGGGCAGGCAGAGCACCTGGAGGCGGCTTTGCGTTGTGTTACCACCAGCAACCCCGCCTCCTGGAGCAAGTACCTGCCCTGGGTGGAGTACTCGCTCAACTCCATGGAGAGTTCGGCTACCGGTTTGTCCCCCTTCGAGTGTTCTCTTGGCTATCAACCTCCTCTGTTCCCCCATCAGGAGTTGGAGGTGGCGGTCCCGTCCACGAGGGCCCATCTCCGCCGATGTCGGCGCGTTTGGAAGACTGCCCGGGCCGCTATGTTGCGAGCTACAGAGCGGGCCCGGCGCAGCGCCAACCGGCGGAGAGTGCCGGCTCCAGCTTATCGACCTGGCCAGAAGGTATGGCTCCTGGCCCGGGACCTGCCCTTCCCTACCCTCAACCGGAAGCTGGCTCCCCGCTACGTCGGTCCCTACACCATCGACCGCATCGTCAACCCTTCGGCGGTGCGTCTCCATCTCCCTACCTCACTCAAGATCCATCCCGTCTCCATGTCTCGCGCCTCAAACCGGTAGCCACCAGCCCCCTGTCTCCCCCTGTCCAAGCTCCTCCACCCCCCAGGGTCCTCGACGGTGGTGACATGGTCTGGGATGTCGACCAGCTGCTCGCCGTACGCAGCTGGGGGCGTGGGTACCAATACCTGGTGGACTGGGTTGGCTATGGGCCCGAGGACCGCAGCTGGGTTCCCCGGTCCTACCTGGCCGACCCCGCACTCCTGGAGGAGTTCTATCGGGCCCATCCCAACGCCATCGGACGGTCGCCCGGTGTCTCCCGTAGGAGGGGGGGTCCTGTTGTGGTGACACCGCCCCGAGCTGCCTCCCCGGCACGTTCAAGCCACTCCCCCAGCTCGGACGTGCCGGAAACATCCGAGCGCTCGGCTCGCGCTCTGAGGAGACGAGCGCTGCACTGCACCAGGTGTTTGCCATCATCCATCAGGCACACCTGTGGCAATCAGGCAGCCTTCTACAAGAAGCCTCCCAGAACGTCTCTCTGTGCTTCGACGTACTGAACCCTGCGGTAAAGTTCTGACAAGCCCTCCAGCGTTCCTTGCATTCTGTTTATTCCCCAGTGTCTTATCTTCGTGTCTCTGTTTCCTCCCAAGACTCTCCCTCCGCGATTTCCACGGCTCCCCGCGTCTCCCTCGTCCCCAGCGACCTTCACGTTTTCTCCCCGGACCTCTCCTGCGATCTCCCCCCTTGTCCCTCTATCTGGACCCCTCCCTTCCGACTCGACTTCCCGGATCTCGGACCTGGACTTTCTCGGACAACCCCTCTTGGATCACGGACTGGACTTTCTTGCCAGGTGCACGCACATTTTTTCAACACCTCCTGGTCATTTACATACCGCACCACACATAGGCTAAAAACACTCACGCATAGTTATACACGCAAACCACGGGACACCACACATAGTTTATTCACACATCCCACTAACAGAACGCCTTTTTCACCATACATTTCCCTCCCACAATAAAACGACCGGGCGGCATCTCGGTGGCCTTCTAAGGCTCGTAAAAATCAAATTAACAATCGAAAAAATAGCCAACATTAGTCCAACTCACCGAACAGCGGGCGACGTAGTTCTGCCGGACTCCGTCGAAAAGAGAAAATGGAGCTCCGCCTCTAAATATAAACTGGGAAATATGACACCACCTCCGGTAGATGGCACGCTCTCCGGAAAAGGCGGCCCCCCACGCCGTTGTCACGGGAAACGTGACGCGACATCCGGCAAACGCGCGCCCTCCCCACAGACGGAAAAAAACAGAAAGGGGGAGGAAAAAAAGAAAAAAAAAAGAAAAAAAGGGACAGTGTGTTTTTTCCAGAGACGGGTTAGGGTTAGAGTTATAGGACCGTGTGTCCGAGGAAAGTGACGTGTTGTTGACAAAATTGGAGTTTGGAGAGACTAGCTTGGTGACCTTCTTGGGCCAGATGGCGTAAGAGAGAGACCGAGTCACGGCTGCACTGCGTTGTGGTGGGGGCACAAAGCAGGAGGTCGTCGACGTACTGCCATAGGGTTGAGCCGCGCGTCAGCGTAAGTGTGCTAAGGCTGTCTCGAAGCGCCCCGTTGTAGATCGTGGGGCTTTCACAATCGCCCTGACACAGCCTTGTCCATGTGACCGTCAAATAGGAACGCAAACCAGAACTGGCCGTCAGGATGAACAGGGACGCTGAAGAAAGCGTTGGCAAGGTCCACAACGGTAAACCGCCGTGCAGAAGGGGGAACCTGAGACATAAGGGTGTAGGGATTGGGGACGCAGGGCGTGCGGGCCCTGACAGCTGCATTTACTGCCTGAAGGTCTTGAACGAACCTCCATTCAGTGGGCTGTCCGGGTGGGCGTATCTTCTTCGCGGGGAAGATGGGAGTGGAAACCGGGGAGGTGGGGCAAGGGACAATTATGCCCTTGACACGCAAGGCATTGAATACAGGGCAGATGCCATTAACCGCTTCCGGTTTCAAAGGGTACTGAGGTTGGTGGGGACGGAAGTCGGATTTCGGGGTAATGATGACGGGCTCACAATTACGTATGAGACCTACATCCTATTTTCCCGTCAGCCCAAAGATGGGAGGGGATGTTGTGAAGCTGCGGAGCAAGTGCAGTGTGTGTGTGTGTGCCAGTGTATGGGCCTCAGTCACTGACGGTGAGGGGGCGGACAGAGCCAACATTCGTGGCGTCACCGCAACGGTGGCGCTGACGTCTACCCGGTATAATTTTAGTGAGAGGTACCAGTCGCGTGAAGAGTCGGCGGGAAGCCAATCTGACGCCAGAGAAGCTTGTCGCGCGAGTGGACCCGTATCTGTCCACTGGGAACCCCGTGGTTTTACCAAGGAGACGTGCGGGACCGAGTCATCAACCGAAAACAACGCAGTTTGGTCGTTGTCTAATGTACACGTGACATGAGCGGTGCAGTGTAGGTTGTCCGCTGTCATGTAGGTCGATGCGTCCCCTGTTGTGGTGTGTGAGCAAGGGAGCAGAGCCACTGTGTGTATTGGGAGGCGGTAGGAGCCCACATGTAGACCCGTAGAGGGAGGGCGGGGTTATGTGTATGCAAAAAAATATTCGCTGCTGGTAACGAAGTGATGTACAGCCCTGATGAGGTGGAAACAACAGAGATGCCCAGTTGGATCATGCCATCTCTATCCAACAATTTAAATGGGCAGTTATCAGAAATTAAAACAGGCAATTTTGTTGATGAGCTGTCATCCAGGCAAACAAGCGCACAGGAATGGATAATGGCTCCGTGACACACCTACCACTCGCAACAGTGGAGAGGACCGTTTGGCCGCTCCGTGTTAACCGTGGCCGGCCGATAGGCGGTTCTCACCACCGTTCGTGTGGCTCCCGTGTCTAACAAGAAAGGCAGCTCAGCATTTGCAAGACGCAAGGTTATCATTGGCAGTTTTCGGAAAGCTAGCTCATGAGATACATACTGTCCAACTGGGGAAGCTAACAGCAAAGCAGAGTCTTCATTGCAAATCAGTGTATTTGGTTGTGTCTGTGCATTCATACGACCTGATGTGGCAGCAGATGTGTCCAGGACCCCCTCCTCCTCCTCCCGTGTCGCCTGTCAGTCCGAACTCCGGTATGAGCCTCCCCGTGGGGCCCACTGGTTGTGAGGTCCGTTGCTCCATCCTCGGCCTCTTCCGCGCCTTTGGTTGATGCCCTTGACGGAGTGGACAGTCTTCAGCCCAGTGACCGGGCTGGCCACATGTGAAGCAGCAGTCGTCACCCGGTTGGGGGCCGCTGGGCTGGGCGTGTTGTCACGGGTTCTGACATCGTGAACGGTCCCCGGGTCTGTCCTGTTGCACAGGTTAGTAGGGTGAAGGAAGCCGCTGCGGCACCATGGAGGAGAGAGAGAGAGGTGCGATGTTTGTCCTGAGCCTGCCTTGCCTTTTGTTCTTCTTCCTTTTTCTGCATTTGATCGTGGGCATGATCAGCATGTCTCAGCAAGTCTTCCAGTCGTCTCTTTCCGTATCCTACGCAGTGTGTTTCTATGGCTTTCCTAACTCCGTCCTGCAGGCCGACCAGGAAATGTTTGCAGAGGTGAGTGTTGTGGCTACACCGCCCCGAGCTGCCTCCCCGGCACGTTCAAGCCACTCCCCCAGCTCGGACGTGCCGGAAACATCCCAGCGCTCGGCTCGCGCTCTGAGGAGACGAGCGCTGCACTGCACCAGGTGTTTGCCATCATCCATCAGGCACACCTGTGGAAATAAGGCAGCCTTCTACAAGAAGCCTCCCAGAACGTCTCTCTGTGCTTCGACGTACTGAACCCTGAGGTAAAGTTCTGACAAGCCCTCCAGCGTTCCTTGCATTCTGTTTATTCCCCAGTGTCTTATCTTCGTGTCTCTGTTTCCTCCCAAGACTCTCCCTCCGCGATTTCCACGGCTCCCCGCGTCTCCCTCGTCCCCAGCGACCTTCACGTTTTCTCCCCGGACCTCTCCTGAGATCTCCCCCCTTGTCCCTCTATCTGGACCCCTCCTTTCGGACTCGACTTCCCGGATCTCGGACCTGGACTTTCTCGGACAACCCCTCTTGGATCACAGACTGAACTTTCTTGCCAGGTGCACGCACATTTTTTCAACACCTCCTGGTCATTTACATACCACACCACACATAGGCTAAAAACACTCACACATAGTTATACACGCAAACCACGGGACACCACACATAGTTTATTCACACATCCCACTAACAGAACGCCTTTTTCACCATACATTTCCCTCCCACAATAAAACCCCCCTTTGTAGACTTAGAAGTCATCTCGTGTCTGTCTGTCTTGGGTTTCGCCACACGGGTCAGGTTCTGGTGCGCGAGCACAACAGAACGTCGGAGCCATTATGGACCCAGGCAAACCCAAGGAGCGGACGGTCCCTGTGACGCCCCAGAGCCCCGTCCCCCTAGAGGCAGTAGTAAGAAGTCACAGTTGCCAACTTGCCTCTCTCCGCTCAGAGCTCACTACTGCCTTCACTCGTGTCACCGCAGAGATCAGCGATCTTCAGTCCGGCTCCAAGGCCGTGACGAGCGCGTTAGATGCCCTCACCGCGCAGATCGCTGCACTCTCCACAGCGGTCTCCAGGATGAGCGACCACCCTGCCCTGGCCTCGGTCTCTGCCCCCAGCTCGGCCTTCGTTTTCCCCGTTCCTGGTCCCGACGTTCCCCCTCCTCCGAGTCAACCCCCACTGGACCCCCGGTGCGAGCCTAACCTCCCCTGCCCGAAGGCCTTCGGTGGGGAGTTCGAGCTGTGCAGGGGTTTCCTTGGTCAGTGTGAGCTCCTGTTCAAACACCAGCCAGCCAGGTATAGGACAGGAGAGACCAAGGCAGCCCTTGTCATGTCCCTCCTCACCGGCAAAGCCCTCAGCTGGGCCATAGCGGCGGTAGGCCTTACCGAGCAGCTCGCCTCGGACTATGGTGCCTTCCGCCGCGAGTTCAATCTGGTGTTCGACCACCCAGCTGACGGGCAGGACGCTGCCGGCCGCCTCCATTCCATCCAACAGGGAGCCAGGTCGGTGGCAGATTATTCCTTGGAGGTAAGGATACTCGCGGCAGACAGTGGGTGGGATGACAAAGCGCTCAAGAGCGCGTACAGGAGGGGGCTGAGCGACCCGTTCAAAGATCTCATCGTTCGGGACCGCCCTGCCTCCTTCAACGAACTCGTCACCCTCGCCCTCCAGATGGACGAACGGCTGCAGGAGCGGCGCCAGGAACGCGCCCCGCGCGCTGGCCCCTCCCATAGACTAACCCCCGTCCGTTCTACCGGTGCCTTCCCTGGGTCAGCGTACCGTGGGCTCTCTCCACCCTCACACTCCCCCTCGCAACCCTGGGTGGCTTCTGGATCCAGGCCGGAGGAGGAGCCCATGCAGTTGGGTCGGTCACGGCTCCCGCTGGAGGTTAGGGAGCAGAGGATGCGTGGCCACCTCTGCCTCTACTGCGGGAGGTCGGGCCACTACATCAAGGCCTGCCCGACTCGCCCAAAAAGGCCCGGCTCACTAGTGAGGGGTGTCCTAGTGAGCCTGACGACCCTTCCTCAGCCCCAGCCCAAGAAGGAGCACAACCACCTTTTTCCGGTCACTCTCACCTGGGGTAACGACTCACTGTCTGTTGGTGCACTCCTGGATTTGGGGGCGGACGAGTGTTTGATGGACATCT
Source organism: Lampris incognitus (assembly GCF_029633865.1). Taxonomy (NCBI): domain Eukaryota; kingdom Metazoa; phylum Chordata; class Actinopteri; order Lampriformes; family Lampridae; genus Lampris; species Lampris incognitus. The sequence continues at coordinate 141,979 of NW_026611096.1, forward strand.
CGCTGGCCCGGCAGGCCGGCATTCCACTCGTCCCCCTAGACACACCCCTCACAGCCCAAGCCCTAGATGGTCGTTCACTTGGTAAGATCACACATAGCACTGCTTCCCTCACCCTCACCCTTTCGGGTAATCACGTGGAAGCTATCCGTTTCTTGGTTTTGCACGCCCCCACAGCGCCCCTGGTGCTAGGAAGACCGTGGTTGGAACGGCACGATCCTTACATCTCTTGGTCTACTGGGCGGATTTTGGGTTGGAGCGTTGCGTGTCATGCCAACTGCCTTCGCTCCGCCCACTCCCCGTCCAGCGGCCTCAGACCCGTGCCTCCTCCAACGGATCTCACTGGTGTTCCTCCCATTTATCACGATTTAGCCCCTGTATTTAGTAAAGACAGTGCACTTTCCCTCCCCCCTCACCGTCCCTATGATTGTGCCATAGATCTCTTTCCCGGGGCCGCCCTTCCCACCGGTCGGTTGCATAACCTCTCCGTCCCGGAGAAGGAGGCTATGCGCAATTATATCACAGAGTCCCTGGCCTCAGGAATCATAAGGCCCTCGTCTTCCCCGGTGGCAGCGGACTTCTTTTTTGTGGCAAAGAAGGAGGGCAGCCTGAGGCCTTACATAGATTATCGAATGCTAAATAACATCACGGTGAAAAATAAATATCCACTCCCCCTTATGAGTTCCACGTTCGAGCCACTCACTCACGCCACGGTGTTCACGAAGCTGGACCTGCGCAGCGCGTACCACCTGGTGCGCATCCGGGAAGGGGATGAATGGAAGACGGCCTTCAACACCCACCTAAGGCATTTCGAATACCTCGTTATGCCCTTCGGCCTCACCAACGCCCCGGCCGTCTTCCAGGCGTTGGTCAACGACGTGCTCCGGGACATGCTGAACACGTTCGCGGTGGTGTACCTGGATGACATCCTCGTGTTCTCCAGGACTGAGGAGGAACACCACCAGCATGTCCGCCTGGTCCTCCAACGGCTGCTGGAGAACAGGCTCTTCGTGAAAGCCGAGAAGTGCGTGTTCCACTCCGCCTCCGTGGAGTTCCTTGGCCACATCGTGGAGAAGGGGCTCGTCCGCACTGACCCCAGGAAGACCCGAGCGGTGGAGGAGTGGGCACGGCCCACTAACAGGACGCAACTCCAGCGCTTCCTGGGGTTTGCAAACTTCTACCGGCGCTTCATCAGGGGGTTCAGCCGTGTGGCCGCCCCCCTCACTGCACTCACCTCCAACCTCCGCCCCTTCTCCTGGACCACGGAGGCAGAAGCCGCCTTTTGGCCCTGAAGAGGCTGTTCACAACGGCTCCGGTGCTCGCCCACCCGGACCCGTGCAGGCAGTTCATCGTGGAGGTGGACGCATCGGACACGGGCATCGGAGCCGTCCTCTCCCAGCGGTCGGAGGAGGACCAGAAGATCCACCCGTGCGCCTTCTTCTCCCGGCGTTTCAGTCCTGCGGAGAAGAATTACGACATCGGCAACAGGGAGTTGCTGGCCGTCCACGCCGCCCTAGAGGAGTGGAGACACTGGCTGGAGGGAGCAGGGCAGCCGTTCATCGTATGGTCCGATCACAAGAACCTGACCTACGTGCGGACGGCTAAGAGGCTCAACCCCAGGCAGGCGCGCTGGGCTCTCTTCTTCAGCCGGTTCGACTTCACCCTCACCTACCGCCCGGGCACCAAGAACGTCAGGGCAGACGCCCTCTCCCGTCTGTTTCCCGAGGGGTCCCCTGACGCCCCAGACACCATCCTTCCCCCGGCCCGGGTGGTGGGTGTCGTCACCTGGGCCATCGGTGGTGAGAAGGGCCCAGCGCGCCCAACCCGACCCACGCAATGGACCCCGGAACCGGCTATTTGTGCCTCCCTGTGTCCGGCCCCAGGTGCTGGAGTGGGGCCACTCCAGCCATCTTGCTTGCCACCCCGGTGTCTACCGAACGGCGGCCTTCATCCGCAGGGGTTTCTGGTGGCCCACCATGGAGGCAGACACCAGAGAATTCGTGGCAGCCTGCACCACCTGCGCCCGCAGCAAGGCTCTCCATCGCCCTCCAGCAGGTCTCCTGCGCCCCCTTCCTGTCCCCGGCCGACCTTGGTCCCACATTGCCTTGGACTTTGTAACTGGCCTCCCCGTGTCGCAAGGCAATGACACCATTCTGACCATTGTCGACCGGTTTTCCAAGGCCGTCCCCTTTGTTGCCCTCACCAAACTCCCCTCTGCAGCCGAGACGGCGGACCTTCTCGTCTCCCACTTCGTCCGACCCCATGGGATTCCCCTGGACATTGTCTCTGACCGTGGTCCCCAGTTCACTTCGAAGGTATGGCAGGCCTTCTGTAAGGGGATTGGGGCCACGGTCAGCCTCTCCTCCGGGTATCACCCCCAGACCAATGGGCAGGCAGAGCGGGCCAATCAAGCCCTGGAGGCGGCTTTGCGTTGCGTTACCACCAGCAACCCCGCCTCCTGGAGCAAGTACCTGCCCTGGGTGGAGTACTCGTTCAACTCCATGGAGAGTTCGGCTACCGGTTTGTCCCCCTTCGAGTGTTCTCTTGGCTATCAACCTCCTCTGTTCCCCCATCAGGAGTTGGAGGTGGCGGTCCCGTCCACGAAGGCCCATCTCGTTTGGTAGACCGCCCGGGCCGCTCTGTTGCGAGCTACAGAGCGGGCCCGGCGCAGCGCCAACCGGCGGAGAGTGCCGGCTCCAGCTTATCGACCTGGCCAGAAGGTATGGCTCCTGGCCCGGGACCTGCCCTTCCCTACCATCAACCGGAAGCTGGCTCCCCGCTACGTCGGTCCCTACACCATCGACCGCATCGTCAACCCTTCGGCGGTGCGTCTCCATCTCCCTACCTCACTCAAGATCCATCCCGTCTTCCATGTCTCGCGCCTCAAACCGGTAGCCACCAGCCCCCTGTCTCCCCCTGTCCAAGCTCCTCCACCCCCCAGGATCCTCGACGGTGGTGACATGGTCTGGGATGTCGACCAGCTGCTCGCCGTACGCCGCCGGGGGCGTGGGTACCAATACCTGGTGGACTGGGTTGGCTATGGGCCCGAGGACCGCAGCTGGGTTCCCCGGTCCTACCTGGCCGACCCCGCACTCCTGGAGGAGTTCTATCGGGCCCACCCCAACGCCATCGGACGGTCGCCCGGTGTCTCCCGTAGGAGGGGGGGTCCTGTTGTGGTTACACCGCCCCGAGCTGCCTCCCCGGCACGTTCAAGCCACTCCCCCAGCTCGGACGTGCCGGAAACATCCCGAGCGCTGCACTGCACCAGGTGTTTGCCATCATCCATCAGGCACACCTGTGGCAATCAGGCAGCCTTCTACAAGAAGCCTCCCAGAACGTCTCTCTGTGCTTCGACGTACTGAACCCTGCGGTAAAGTTCTGACAAGCCCTCCAGCGTTCCTTGCATTCTGTTTATTCCCCAGTGTCTTACCTTCCTGTCTCTGTTTCCTCCCAAGACTCTCCCTCCGCGATTTCCACGGCTCCCCGCGTCTCCCTCGTCCCCAGCGACCTTCACGTTTTCTCCCCGGACCTCTCCTGCGATCTCCCCCCTTGTCCCTCTATCTGGAACCCTCCTTTCGGACTCGACTTCCCGGATCTCGGACCTGGACTTTCTCGGACAACCCCTCTTGGATCACGGACTGGACTTTCTTGCCAGGTGCACGCACATTTTTTCAACACCTCCTGGTCATTTACATACCGCACCACACATAGGCTAAAAACACTCACGCATAGTTATACACGCAAACCACGGGACACCACACATAGTTTATTCACACATCCCACTAACAGAACGCCTTTTTCACCATACATTTCCCTCCAACAATAAAATGACCGGGCGGCATCTCGGTGGCCTTCTAAGGCTCGTAAAAATCAAATTAACAATCAAAAAAAAAAGCCAACATTAGTCCAACTCACCGAACAGCGGGCGACGTAGTTCTGCCGGACTCCGTCGAAAAGAGAGAATGGAGCTCCGCCTCTAAATATAAACTGGGAAATATGACACCACCTCCGGTAGATGGCACGCTCTCCGGAAAAGGCGGCCCCCCACGCCGTTGTCACGGGAAACGTGACGCGACATCCGGCAAACGAGCGCCCTCCCCATAGACGGAAAAAAACAGAAAGGGGGAGAAAAAAAGAAAAAAAAAAGAAAAAAAGGGACAGTGTGTTTTTTCCAGAGACGGGTTAGGGTTAGAGTTATAGGACCGTGTGTCCGAGGAAAGTGACGTGTTGTTGACAAAATTGGAGTTTGGAGAGACTAGCTTGGTGACCTTCTTGGGCCAGATGGCGTAAGAGAGAGACCGAGTCACGGCTGCACTGCGTTGTGGTGGGGGCACAAAGCAGGAGGTCGTCGACGTACTGCCATAGGGTTGAGCCGCGCGTCAGCGTAAGTGTGCTAAGGCTGTCTCGAAGCGCCGCGTTGTAGATCGTGGGGCTTTCACAATAGCCCTGACACAGCCTTGTCCATGTGTAAGGCCGACCGTCAAATAGGAACGCAAACCAGAACAGGGACGCTGAAGAAAGCGTTGGCAAGGTCCACAACGGTAAACCGCCGTGCAGAAGGGGGAACCTGAGACATAAGGGTGTAGGGATTGGGGACGCAGGGCGTGCGGGCCCTGACAGCTGCATTTACTGCCTGAAGGTCTTGAACGAACCTCCATTCAGTGGGCTGTCCGGGTGGGCGTATCTTCTTCGCGGGGAAGATGGGAGTGGAAACCGGGGAGGTGGGGCAAGGGACAATTATGCCCTTGACACGCAAGGCATTGAATACAGGGCAGATGCCATTAACCGCTTCCGGTTTCAAAGGGTACTGAGGTTGGTGGGGACGGAAGTCGGATTTCGGGGTAATGATGACGGGCTCACAATTACGTATGAGACCTACATCCTATTTCCCGTCAGCCCAAAGATGGGAGGGGATGTTGTGAAGCTGCGGAGCAAGTGCAGTGTGTGTGTGTGTGTGTGTGTGTGTGTGTGTGTGTGTGTATGGGCCTCAGTCACTGACGGTGAGGGGGCGGAAAGAGCCAACATTCGTGGCGTCACCGCAACGGTGGCGCCACGAATGTGAGGGGGACCAGTCGCGTGAAGAGTCGGCGGGAAGCCAATCTGACGCCAGAGAAGCTTGTCGCGCGAGTGGACCCGTATCTGTCCACTGGGAACCCCGTGGTTTTACCAAGGAGACGTGCGGGACCGAGTCATCAACCGAAAACAACGCAGTTTGGTCGGTGTCTAATGTACACGTGACATGAGCGGTGCAGTGTAGGTTGTCCGCTGTCATGTAGGTCGATGCGTCCCCTGTTGTGGTGTGTGAGCAAGGGAGCAGAGCCACTGTGTGTATTGGGAGGCGGTAGGAGCCCACATGTAGACCCGTAGAGGGAGGGCGGGGTTATGTGTATGCAAAAAAATATTCGCTGCTGGTAACGAAGTGATGTACAGCCCTGATGAGGTGGAAACAACAGAGATGCCCAGTTGGATCATGCCATCTCTATCCAGCAAATTAAATGGGCAGTTATCAGAAATTAAAACAGGCAATTTTGTTGATGAGCTGTCATCCAGGCAAACAAGCGCACAGGAACGGATAATGGCTCCGTGACACACGTACCACTCGCAACAGTGGAGAGGACCGTTTGGCCGCTCCGTGTTAACCGTGGCCGGCCGATAGGCGGTTCTCACCACCGTTCGTGTGGCTCCAGTGTCTAACAAGAAAGGCAGCCCAGCATTTGCAAGATGCAAGGTTATCATTGGCAGTTTTCGGAAAGCTAGCTCATGAGATACATACTGTCCAACTGGGGAAGCTAACAGCAAAGCAGAGTCTTCATTGCAAATCAGTGTATTTGGTTGTGTCTGTGCATTCATACGACCTGATGTGGCAGCAGATGTGTCCAGGACCCCCCCCTCCTCCTCCCATGTCGCCTGTCAGTCCGAACCCCGGTATGAGCCTCCCCGTGGGGCCCACTGGTTGTGAGGTCCGTTGCTCCATCCTCGGCCTCTTCCGCGCCTTTGGTTGATGCCCTTCACGGAGTGGACAGGGTTCAGCCCAGTGACCAGGCTGGCCACATGTGAAGCAGCAGTCGTCACCCGGTTGGGGGCCGCTGGGCTGGGCGTGTTGTCACGGGTTCTGACATCGTGAACGGTCCCCGGGCCTGTCCTGTTGCACAGGTTAGTAGGGTGAAGGAAGCCGCTGCAGCGCCATGGAGGAGAGAGAGAGAGGTGCGATGTTTGTCCTGAGCCTGCCTTGCCTTCTGTTCTTCTTCCTTTTTCTGCATTTGATCGTGGGCATGATCAGCATGTCTCAGCAAGTCTTCCAGTCGTCTCTTTCCGTATCCTACGCAGTGTGTTTCTATGGCTTTCCTAACTCCGTCCTGCAGGCCGGCCAGGAAATGTTTGCAGAGGTGAGTTTCCCATTGGCCTCTCGCCGTGGACGGGGGAGAGAGAACTGGTGGCGGTTGGGGTGTTGGTGGTGGTGGTGGTGTCAGACGGGGTGTCGGTGGTGGTCCCAGGATCGGTCTCATGGCGCCGCGTTGTTGGACAGGTTGTTGGACGCACCCGGAGTCGTCAGAGGGGTGTCCCAGAGACATCGCTATGAGCTGCGGATATAAGGAAGACAAAAGGAGAGAGAGAGGCTGGCTGCCATGTGAGTATGGCGGAGGGGTGGATGTCAGAGATGGATTAGGAGAGGTGTGTGAGAACGGGTCTTTGGTTGATACGTGAGCTGTCGTATCTCTGTCTTTGTCCGAGTCGTCGCTGCGCGTCATAGTCCTCTGTAGCCTTTTTCTTTCCCTACTTTCACACTCTTTCTCCCACATTCCCAAAATTCTTTCTTGCTCTGCCATATACTCTAACCATGTTGTAGGAATCTTTTTCCTTTCTAAGACCTTCGCTTTTCCCTTTTCCATGGACTGTCGGACTTTCATTAGTTTATTCTTGCTCAAAGTTCCTTCAACAGGAAACCCATGATCCTGCATCCAGTTTAAAATATATTTTACCGAGTCTTCACCATATTTCCTTATCACTCATTATCTGATAGATCGGACCCTCCATATCTATCGGGGGCGGTTTACTGCCCTTTTTTCCCTTTTATTTTCTTTTTTTCCCCTCAAAATTCACTTGATCCTACCAAATGACCACTTCTATTAGTGCGAGACCGAGGGTGAACAGCCGCTTAATTGTCAGTGCACGACCTCATCTGGTTTCAATAGTACGCGTTTTAAATGATCATTTTATCCTTTAAAGAATTCTGCTTACCCGTGCGATGAATCTCCCAGGGTTTTGCTGAGGGATCTCAGCGACACCGAACAAACGGACCACCCGCCTCTCCCTTTCTTCTTCTCAAACCTGGTGAGGTTATTGGGAGATCGGTGACTATGTTCTTGTCCCGAGATGATCAGTCAGCCGGTTGTCCGTCTGGCGGGGCGACGTGAGATCCCGCTTCTGACACCAAATTGTTGTGGATTTTCCTTTATCCTTTTAATGGGCTCTTGCCCCAGCAACCTCTGGGGAGAATAATCATCGGACAAATATTGAAGCAAACAGAGAATCTTTAATGCATCTGCAGATGGAGAGACATAAGGCCACACAGAGGTTCGTCTGTGAGGATATGCTCTGCCTCTGAGCTGGAGATAGTGGTTTTTTATACAACAGTCCGTCGCGTCATACACTATGTTTCCTGCGTCAACTAAGGTGTAATCTTACAAAGGTATGAAGGAAACATCTACGTTAATCACGTTCTGTGCCTCGTGAGTGTCTGTACGCCTGTTGCACTTGTCTTTTGCTGTACCTGGCCGTTCCTGGGATGCGGCAACGGGGAGGCAAGCATAGTAACAGTTGCTATGTGGCCCCATGGAAGGTACGCATGAGAACAATGGTTATGTGTGTCTGCAGTGAGTGAGAAGTTTCATACACACAGACAAGTGGAAAACTACAGAGTACATACGGAGTGCATATGGAGATCATTTTGTACTCCACATACATCACCAACATCCTGCTCAGCTCTCCCCTTCTCAGCCTCCTCCTGCTCAGCTGCACCACTCTCCTCTCAGAGCCTCACCGCAGCCACATCGTCATGACACGACTGGTACGAATGCCATTGCGAGGTACTTGGTGCGCCGAGAGCTTGTGAATTCCGGTCTCATCCAGTTCAACGAGCGCCCAGAAAATTATTGGGCATGGAAGTCCTCTTTCTTCAACGCCATTGAAGGACTGAACTTAACTGCCAGCAAGGAGCTCGACCTCTTGACAAAGTCGTTAGGAAAAGAGTTCTCAGAGCACGTTACAAGGATTCGCTATGTGCACGTCACCGACCCTGTAGTGGGCCTACAACATGTCTGGGAACGCCTAGAAGAGTGCTCCCCTGAAGTGATCGAGAGAGCGCTCTTCGAGAGGATAGAGAACTTTCCAAAAATCTCTCAGAAAGACCCCGTAAAGTTGAGGGAACTGGGAGACCTGCTGATGGAGTTAGACTCTGCTAAGTGTGAGGGCTACCTGCCGGGGCTCTCGTACCTGGACACCGCCAGGGGTGTCAACCCGATCGTTGAGAAGCTGCCACACAGTCTACAAGAGAGGTGGATAACTAAGGGTTCCCAGTACAAAGAGCAGCACCATGCCCCCCCCCCCATTCACCTTCTTCGCAGACTTCCTCTGCAGCGAGGCACACAGAAGAAACGACCCCAGCTTTACTCTCCCTTCAGCTCCCTCGAAAACGTCCAACAAGTCCTCCACAGGGTTCTCAAAACATGAGCGATCAGAAAAGGAATCAAGACACGCCAAAACGAATGTCTCCACCCACAAGACAGAGGTCTCAACAAACCGCTCAGCTTCTCAGTCACGCAGTTCGAGCAGCATGCCTGGCGACAAAGGGAAACAATGTCCCATCCATCAGAAGCGCCATCCTCTAAAGAAATGTCGGGGTTTTTGAAGCAAGTCTCTTGAGGAGCGCAAAGCCTTTCTGAAAGAGAATGGTGCCTGCTACAGGTGTTGCTCCTCCACAACTCACTTGGCGAAGAACTGTAAGGCAACTTTGAAGTGCAGCGAATGTGAGAGCGATGACCATATAGCGGCGCTCCACCCTGGACCTCCTCCACGGGACAAAAAAGACAAGGACCCCACCTCAGAGCATGGCGGGGAGAGTGAAGAGGAGGCGCCTCCACCAGCAGTCACCTCTAAATGCACAGCACACCCAGACAGAGCTAGTAACGTCTACATCGTCCTGGACGACCAGAGCAACAGATCTCTGGCGAGGTCTGATTTCTTCCACCTCATCCAAATCAGAGGTTCAGACTCACCGTACACCCTGCGTACATGTGCAGGAGTCACCGATACATCTGGAGGAAGAGCCACAGGGTTCTTGGCGGAGTCGTTGGATGGAAAAAACAAGTGTGCTGCTTCCAACACTCATTGAGTGCAACCATATGCCTGACGATCGGTCAGAAATCCCGACCCCAGAAGCTGCACAGCACCACAGCCACCTGAAGTCCATCGCTCGCAGAATCCCTCGCCTGGACCCTGATGCCCAGATCCTGATACTTCTGGGACACCACATCCTTCAGGTCCACAAAGTCAGGGAGCAACGCAATGGTCCTCCCAGCGCCCCCTATGCCCAACGTCTAGACCTGGGTTGGGTGGTTATAGGGGACGTGTGCCTGGGTTCAGCCCACAAGCCAGCAGCTGTGACTTCCTATCGCACCAGCGTGCTAGAAAACGGAAGGCCATCTCTCCTCACTCTGTGCCCCAACCGTCTCCAGGTCAAGGAAAGGTTCCTCCTTACAGCATCAAACATGACACCCCAGTCCCTGATGACGACAAAGTGGGGCTTTCCATCGAAGATCGTCTGTTCCTGGAGTTCATGGACAGAGAGATGGTGATGGACGACACCAACAGCTGGGTGGCGCCTCTCCCATTCCGATCCCCTCGTCGACGGCTCCCGAACAATCGAGACCAAGCTCTCAGCAGACTTACCTCTCCCCGCCGCACCCTGGAAAGAAAGCCTAAGATGAAAGCCGACTTCGTCACACCTTCATGCAAAACATCTTTGATCGCGACCAGGCTGAGTTGGCCCCACCACTACCGGAGGGAAGTGAGTGCTGGTACTTACTTATCTTCGGCGTCTACCACCCTCAAAAGCCAGACAAGATCAGGGTTGTCTTCGATTCCAGCGCTCAACATCACGGCATCTCCCTGAACGATGTGCGTGCTACTTACCGGCCCGGATCTGAACAACAGCTTGCTGGGAGTCTTGCTGCGCTCCCGAAGAGAAACAGTGGCTGTCATAGCGGACATCGAGCAGATGTTTCACAGCTTCGTCGTTCGAGAAGACAACAGAGATTTCTTGTGTTTCCTGTGGTTCAACAACAACGACCCCAACCGAGAGATTGCCGAGTATCGCATGAAAGTCCACGTATTCGGCAACTCACCATCCCCAGCTGTCGCCATCTATGGACTTCACCGAGCAGCAGAACACAGCTCCAGGGAACACGGAATGGATGCCAAGCACTTAGTGGAACGCGACTTCTACGTCGACGACCGCCTCGCTCTGGCTGGGTTGCGTCCCGAGGGGCAGCCGTGAGTAGAGGGAGGAGTCGTTGGCAGCTTGACTGGAGGTGGCCACTTGCTGTGTATTTAGCATAGCAGCACACTCAGCTGCTCCCTCAACCTGTAGTGCGATGGTAATTGCTCTGGACAGCAGCAGATCGTCTTTTTCCAGCAGGAGAGTCTCACGCACCTTTGCGTTGTTGGTGTGTTCGATTAGCTGGTCGCGAACCATCTCGTCCTGAAGCGCGCCAAACTTGCATGAGCTAGCTAGCCCTCGCAAATTAGCTACGTACTGCCGCACAGACTCACCAGGCAGTTGGTGTCGCTGACGGAATATAAATCGCCGAAGGAGGGCACTCTGTGGAGCAGCGAAATGGGTGCTCATAAGTCCCACAGCTTCGTCAAAGTTTGTGACGTTCCCCAGAGTCCCGAGCACACGATGACCCTCTGCTCCCAAGCAGTGTAGCAACAGAGCCGTCTTCCTAGCCTGGCTCACGTCGTCGAGCCCTGAGGCGATGATGTAATTTTCAAAACTATGTAGCCAGCGAGTCCATGGTACCGGAGGCTCGCCAGGTAACGCCAGGAAGGGGGCAGGTGGTGGGAGAGAGATATCAGCCATCCTCGTCGCCAATATTGTATTGAGAAATCACGTCAGGACACAGCGCTGTCGCTCGACACAACCTCTACGTTGCATTCTTTATTTAGACTGACACAGCATCACAGGCAGACCCGATCAAACAACCCAGAGCCCGCAGGCATCACCAAGCGATCCCAGCACAATAGAACAGCACCAAATCAAATGCAGCACTGTCGATGTGTGCAGACATAACAAGGGGCTTACCAGCGTTTCCCATTGGAAGTAACAACCCCTTTCAGCCCGCGATTTAGCAAACACCGTTCACATGTGTCGCACCGGGCATTCATGCAGCATAAGCCTCGGTTTGTAGCTAAGAGCCGTTCACAATGTGCTGCACGAGGCCTACCTACACATGTTGCTAGTGCTAGCTAACGGTAGCTAGTACAAGAAGTGAATCTCTTGTGCTGCTTAGCTACGGGTGCTTAATAGTGACGAGCATAATCGTTCAATAAACATTAGGCTCACATGCATCGAAACTGACGATATTAAATGATTCCAAGTAGAAAATTCAACAAGCCAACTAGCTAGATAGCATTTGCCTTGGCGTGGGACTGACAAGCTAGCATAAGCTAACGTGAGCTAGTGAAAATTCGCACACATTAAAATGACATCTGGATGTAACGTTATATGTATATAGACATCTCCGATATCGTTATGCAAGCAGGTGAGCGGCTAACGTTAAACCGGAATTAAGCAAGCGAGACTGTGTGGCTAGCTAGAATTAGCAGGCCCCGTTTATAGCAGCTAGCAGCAGGTCTGTCTTCTAACGTCAGCGTAGCCAATCGCTCGGTTGGTTGTCGGTGTGATAACGTGGCAATATTCGCTAACTTTTAAAAAAAAAAAAATTCGCTAACTAACGTTAGCTAGCTTATGCTAGCTAGTCGTTTCCTAGCCAGGCTAGCTAGCTATGAACGTATAAACTGCCGTGCGATAACGTTATAATTAGCTTTAATCAGTCACTTAAAAATCACACCCGAGTGTGCCAAAATGTTACAAAAACATGTCGATATTCAATGTTTACTGGGGTTTTTCGCGCTTCGGCTCACTTCTTACCGAGAAATTGGCACTTGGCACAAGTTGGCCGTGAACTTGACTTCTCCTCAGGGCTCCAAGCAGTGAAAAGAAAAATGGCATAAAATCAAGAGATTTTGAGAACCAAAGTTTGGCTACGTCAGTAGTCACGTGACATACTGGATGGAAAAATAGTCTTTGGTTTTAAGTCAGTCAAATACATTGAACCAATGAGGCCCTGATTTCCATTGAATTAAAGTGATTTTAATACATATATAGACCCAAAATATCATAAATACCATTATATCGGGTCCAATCAAATAAAAAACACGCTTTAATTGAATGGCAGCATATGATCACTTTTTACTGTGTGGATGCAAACAGTGAAACTTATGTAACCCCTTTTTCACTGGCGGGTGAAGTAATACTTGGACTAGTATTGGTCGAGGATCAATGACCACACCGGGTTATAGAACTCAGGTTTAATCGTGGCTCAGTAGGCAGACGTAATAACCATACGTGGTAGTGGTGTAACCATAATAACAGTCCGGGTAGTACATAGCACCTATTGTAGTTCCAGTGGATATACATGGCGTTATATCACTACAACCAGCTGCACTGATGTTTGCTCGGGAGCTACAGACGCCTGTGGATCTGGTCTTTGGCAAGCCGCCAAACCCACCAGTACGAGTGCCGCCGGGCCAGGACTATGTAGACGCACTACAGGACCGGATGGAGGCTCCTCATCAGCTGGCTCCAGAAAATATGGCTTCTGCAGGGGAAAGGCAGAAGAGAGCCTATGATGTACGTTGCCACTGCAAAGAGTACCAGCAGGGGGACAACGTATGGGTGTATAACCCACGGCGAACGAAGGGACGGTCCCCAAAGCTGAACAGCAACTGGGAGGGGCCCTGCCTCATCCTGAAGAGGATCTCAGAGGTCATCTATAGAGTGAAGCTCCACAGCCGCCCTCGGATAGTCATCCTTCACCAAGATCGCCTCGCACCTTACTTAGTACAGACCAGGCTACCGGGGTCCAGGGAGGGGGTAAGGACACTGCTGGATCAAGCCAACCTCCCTGGATGTCAGCAAGGAGCTACCATTAGAGCACCTTGTTTTGGGCCAGGGAGGGGGCGGGGACACTGGGTTTACAGAGCTGGCCAGGAATGGAAACAGCGGTGACGTCGACGTCGACGGTGGGGGCTCAGACCCAGCGGATGCAGAGCCGCCCCCGTCATCCATCAGCAGCCCGCGGCAAGGAGCAGCCCGGGATGGGAGAGCTGCTCGGCGGAAGAAACCCTCATGGTGGATGGACCCATCCACATGGGATTCGGGTTAGGCCAACGGGACGTTGGTCTTTCAAGGAAGGAGGCAGTGTGGCGAATTCAACTAGAGTGTTCCTGCTCCAAGTTCATTTGCATGTTACCCACGATGCAACTGAAATGTCGATGTTTTGGTTATGTTGTGGGCTATTGAACACGTTAAAAACGGGCATATCTGTTACAGATAGCGGGGATGCGGTGCAAGGTGATGGGGACGTTACGAGAGAAGTTGATTAGACAACATGCTATTTCCCACCATGAGGGTAAAGAGTAGGCAAATAGATAAGGTCGCTTCTGTGGCCAAGAAAAGGATCAAGCTGAGACCAAAACGAATTTGTGACTGTTATGACTAGCTTGGCTTGCGGTCATTAAAAGCTTGCTTGTTAACTCTGAAAGGTTTGCTGAGAAGTCCATTATTTGACCACGTCAAAATATCATCATGTTGATTTTATGTCAACCCATTTGGCCCCGTTACACTGGGAGGAGCCATTACATATGAAGCCCCTGCCCCCCCCAAAAAAAACAAACAAAAACAAAACAAAAATAAAAAATGATGTCAGTCATTTATTTGCGACTGTTGTGCGGACTGTGTGTGTTGAGCAGCGACCCCCGGTACACCCTTGTTACAGTCGTTTTTGCTGACCCGGAAGTTGTACTGTCAAGCAAGCGCCACAAACAACGCGCGCGGACAGCCTGGACACGGCAGCACTGGCACATCCTACAAGATTAATAAAGTGTGAGTATTAATCATATACGTTTTGATGCAAGCTGTGCCTTGCCCCTTTAAGGAGAGGGCTTAATGGGTATTGTGTGTGTGTGTGGGGGGGTGATGTAGACGCAGCCGTGTGTGTGTGTGTGTGTGTGTCTGTGTATTTTCTGTTTGTAGCCGCAGCCGCGGAGACTCTAGTTTGCCGACAGATAGGAAGGTAGCCACCGTTACCAGTGATGATTTGTATGCATCACGGGGAGGGGGGGAGGGAGGCTGCCGTGTGTTAAATGGGACTGCAGTGCAGGGCAGTGGCCGGCCCGTTCTCCACCGCAGAGTTGGTCCGGACTCTTTATGAAGTTGTTACCAGCTACGAGCCAGGCTAAGCTAAATAGACTAGCGAGACACCCACCAGAGGCTTCCAACTACGGTTCGGAGCCGCGACGCTGGAGAGGTAACAGTACTAGACGTGCTGCTGCACTAGACGTTTTGTTGTTTTGTTGTGTTAAGTTACAAGTAAAGCTGAGCGTCGCTGTGTAAGTTAGCTTTTACCTAATCAACGTTAGCCAACTTGCTAAGTAGGCTGTTGCTCTGCGTGCGCGTTTTCATTTTTGGGGTAGCATGCGGCGATAGCTTTTGTTAAAAAGCATGCTAATTTGCCCTGGGAATCAGTGGAGGCTGATGGAAGTGCCCCATTTGTATCTTAACTGTCATCTTCTTCTCTCTATAGACACTGTGGGACCTGAGCAGGACCCAAACAGACCTCACCTACGATGCAGTCCCAGGTAGACCAGTATAGTATGGTCTATAATAGCAGATCATGATCCAGCTCAAGGTTATTGTAGTTCACTAAAACTGAACTAAAACCAGGTGTGAAAAGAGAAGAAAAAAAACAAAAAAAAACGTTTCAGTTCACTGAAATAAAAATAAAACTTGACTTTAGAGGAGCAAGAAGAGGAAGCGAGTGAAGGCAGAGCCGAAGATCAAATGGTGGAAGTTGAAGAAGGAAAACTGTTGTGTGGAGTTCAGGCAGGGGTTAAGACAGGCACTGGGTGGATAGTGGAGAGTTGCCGGACGGCTGGGCAACCACTGCAGAAATAGTGAGGGAGACAGCTAGGAAGGTACTTGGTGTGTCGGCAGGACAGAGGAAGGAAGACAAGGAGACTTGGTGGTGGAGTGAGGAAGTACAGCAAAGTATACAGAAGAAGAGGTTGGCAAAGAAGAAATGGGATAGTCAGAGAGATGAAGAAAGTAGACAGGAGTACAAGGAGACACAACTTAAAGCTAAGAGAGGTGGCAAAGGCAAAAGGCGTATGGTGAGTTGTATGACAGGTTAGACACCAAGGAAGGAGAAAAGGACTTGTACCGATTGGCTAGACAGACGGACCGAGCTGCAAAGGATGTGCAGCAGCTTAGGGTGATGAAGGATAGAGATGGAAATGTGCTGACGAGCGAAGAGAGTGTGCTGAGAAGGTGGAAGGAGTACATTGGGGGGCTGATGAATGAAGAAAATGAGAGAGAGAGAGCAGGTTGGATGATGTGGGGATAGTGAATCAGGAAGTGCAGTGGATTAGCAAGGAGGACGTGAGGGCAGCTATGAAGAGGATGAAGAGTGGCAAGGCAGTTGGTCCTGATGACATACCTGTGGAGGCATGGAGATGTTTAGGAGAGATGGCAGTGGGGTTTTTAACTAGATTGTTTAACTCAATCTTGGAAAGGGAGAGGATGCCTGAGGAGTGGAGAAGAAGCATACCGGTACCGATTTTCAAGAACCAGGGCGATGTGCAGAACTGTAGCAACTACAGAGGTATAAAGTTGATCAGCCACAGCATGAAGATTTGGGAAAGAGTAATCGAAGCTAGGTTAAGAGGAGGAGAGGTGACGATTAGCGAGCGGCAGTATGGTTTCATGCCACGAAAGAGCACCACAGATGCGATGTTTGCTTTGAGAGTGTTGATGGAGAAGTATAGAGAAGGCCAGAAGGAGCTACATTGTGTCTTTGTAGATTTAGAGAACGCATAAGCCAGGGTGCCGAGAGAGGAGATGTGGTATTGTATGAGGAAGCCGGGAGTTGCCGAGAAGTATGTAGGAGTGGTGCAGGATATGCACGTGGAAGTGTGAGAGTGGCGAGGTGACAGATGGGTTCAAGGTGGAGGTGGGATTACATCAAGGATCGGCTCTGAGCCCCTTCTTGTTTGCAATGGTGATGGACAGGTTGACGGATGAGATCAGGCAGGAGTCTCCATGGACGATGATGTTCGCGGATGACATTGTGATCTGTAGCGAGAGTAGGGTGCAGGTGGAGGAGAGCCTGGAGATGTGGAGGTATGCACTGGAGAGAAGAGGAATGAAAGTCAGTAGGAGCAAGACGGAATACCTGTGTGTGAAAGAGAGGGAAGACAGTGGAATGGTCAGGAGTGGAGGTGACGAAGGCATATGACTTTAAATACTTGGGGTCAACAGTCCAAAGTAACGGGGAGTGCAGGAGAGACGTGACGAAGAGAGTGCAGGTAGGGCGGAGAAGAGTGTCAGGAGTGATTTGCGACAGAAGGGTGCCAGCAAGAGTTAAAGGGAAGGTTTACAAGATGGTTGTGAGACCAGCTATGTTGTATGGTTTGGAGACAGTGGCACTGACGAAAAGACAGCAGGAGGCGGAGCTGGAGGTGGCAGAGTTGAAGACGCTAAGGTTTTCACTGGGAGTGACGAAGAAGCACAGGATTAGGCACGATTATATTAGAGGGACCGCTCAAGTTGGACGGTTTGGAGACAAAGCAAGAGAGGCAAGATTGAGATGGCTTGGGCATGTGTGGAGAAGGATGCTGAATATGGAGCTGTCAGGGAAGAGGAGAAGAGGAAGGCCAAAGAGGAGGTTTATGGATGTGGTGAGGGAGGACATGCAGGTGGCTGGTGTGATAGAGGAAGATGCAGAAGACAGGAAGAAATGGAAACGAATGATCCGCTGTGCCGACCCCCAACGGGAGCAGCCGAAAGTAGTAGTAGTAGACTTTAGAGGAAAAAACAAATAAACAAACAAACAAACAAACAAACAAACAAAGTGAAACGATATTGTGCACTTTCAAAAGTAACTAAGATAAAATCCAAATGTTCCTCTTCGGCAGTCTGTCAAAACGATGATGACTGTGATGCAGTTTAAGCGGAGCAAGTTCACCTGTGTGTCATCAGGCCCGCATTAGAGTGACAATATCGAAATAATAGTGAAGAAGAAGACAAAAACAAAGTAAAAAAAAAGTATGGGAGAGCATGGTGAGGGCTGGTCTTGGTTTGTGCCTGCCTAGATGTGTCTATCTGAGCAGTTGGCATTGGTCTGACTTACTGTACCCTTACTGTCTTTCAGCCAATGGAGTATCTTTTCCGGGATGACTGCACTGATGCCGATCCCGAGGATGGAGTGGTTGGTGGTGGTGTCCGAGATCCCTTGCCCCCTGTCAGAAGTGAACCTCGCTGCCCTTCAGGGATTAATAAATCTCATGACATCGACCTGGTGTGATCAGGAGCTCTATATTCAGACAGTTGATCTTGTGCGAAGACTGTGTTCTTGAAGATGACAGTCCCAGGTCCCACATTTTGCAATTTTGCCCCCTCCTTTGGTAGCAAGAAATATTTTTGCTCTTTCTGTCTCTGGCCACTGAGGATGGTAAGATTCATCGATTCACACTGGTGAAGCTAGCCAGCCAGCCAGCCTTTCAGCCAGCCAGTCTGTCAGCCAGCCAGTCTGTCAGCCAGCCAGCCGCATGCATGTTCAAGATTTTGACTGCACCGTTAAAACAAGTGTGCACCGGGTACAATTTGGGATGAAACTAGTGAAAATGCCTGTTTGTGAAAGGTCTAAGTGTGTGTGTGTGTGTGTGTGTGTGTGTGTGTGTGTGTGTGTGTGTGTGTGTGTGTGTGTGTGTGTGTGTGTGTGTGTACACTTATTTGCTAGTGCAGGGGTCCAAAGCAGTCCACAGCTCAGGAGCAGAAAGTGATGGTAATAATGTTCGTTGTTTCAGAGCATTAAAACAAAGTGGATTCGGGCGTTCGTGTTGTCGTGACGCAGATTCAAGCCTGTGGTGCGTCTGCTTTAGTTTGGGGGTAAAAATGACGACTTGACTTGTGAAAGTCTTTCTGTCACACTGATGACGCGCTGCTTGCTGTTCAGTGAAGTGTTCTAGTACAACAATGTGCACACTTGAGTGTTGAACTCCTGTTCACGGTCAGTAGGTGAACTTGACATACACTTAAAAGGGTCCTTTTAAAGGTGCAGCGTTGCGGTCGGCATCACTGATACGTGCCAGCATGAAATGCATATTTGAAATGGGCAGAAGGAGGGAATTAAGTACCCCAATTTAATTCCCCAAAACGTGTTGAAACTGAATTTGTGATGACGGACAAACCCACCGCCCTCTGCTGGCTCCGTCCCTTTGGAAATGTGGGGGACATTCAAGTTTGGCTATGCAAAGTTGACTTTGTTTCCCCTTGTTGTTTTGACTTGACTAAGTAGTAAATTGTGTCGCTAATAACTCGAAATGTATAGCAAACAAATGTCAACAGCTTGGAAACATGTTGTTATTCTTTTCTGCCTTAACATGACACTGGCAAACAGCACATAAAGGAAGCGTGTTAGGTGGTAAACCCTTTAAGACACGTTTATACATCCTATCAACAAAGCCTGCGCCACATTTGATGGCTGTCGCCATAGCTTCCTTACATTCACAGTATTTCACCCAATGTGCAGTGGGAAATGTGACGGCGTGGCGCTAACAAGTGGAAAACAAATCTGCCATCCGTTCCACACGTGTGGTCGAAGCGGACGGTGATGTTAGCGAAAGTAGTAATGAATAAATAAATAGATAAACAAATAAATGTTATGCGTGCGGTACGGACGAAGACTCGGCACTCGGACAGACTTCACTGGTCTTTAATGTAACATTGTCTTATCTTGCAGACGTCCACGTGTACACGGCTACAACTCTCTAGCAACGGAACAACGCTCTTCCTCGAGGCAAGTATACATATAGTATATGTATAGAAGGTTGTGTAGAGAAGGTTGGATGATGTAGGGATAGTGAATCAGCAAGTTCAGTGGATTAGCAAGGAGGAAGTGAGGGCAGCTATGAAGAGGATGAAGAGTGGCAAGGCAGTTGGTCCTGATGACATACCTGTGGAGGCATGGAGATGTTTAGGAGAGATGGCAGTGGGGTTTTTAACTAGATTGTTTAAGTCAATCTTGAAAAGTGAGAGGATGCCTGAGGGGTGGAGAAGAAGCATACCAGTGCCGATTTTCAAGAACCAGGGCGATGTGCAGAACTGTATAGCAACTACAGAGGTATAAAGTTGATCAGCCACAGCATGAAGATTTGGGAAAGAGTAATCGAAGCTAGGTTGAGAGGAGGAGAGGTGATGATTAGAGAGCAGCAGTATGGTTTCATGCCACGAAAGAGCACCACAGACGCGATGTGTGCTTTGACAATGTTGATGGAGAAGTATAGAGACTGCCAGAAGGAGTTGCATTGTGTCTTTGTAGATTTAGAGAAAGCATACGACAGGGTGCCAAGAGAGGAGGTGTGGTATTGTATGAGGAAGTCGGGAGTTGCAGAGAAGTATGTAGGAGTGGGACAGGATATGTATGAGGAAAGTGTGACAATGGTGAAGTGTGCAAGGTTGGAATGACAGATGGGTTCAAGGTGGAGGTGGGATTACATCAAGGATCGGCTCTGAGTCCTTTCTTGTTTGCAATGGTGATGGACAGGTTGACGGACGAGATCAGGCAGGAGTCTCCATGGACGATGATGTTCGCGGATGACATTGTGATCTGTAGCGAGAGTAGGGTGCAGGTTGAGGAGAGCCGGGAGAGGTGGAGGTATGCACTGGAGAGAAGAGGAATGAAAGTCAGTAGGAGGAAGACGGAATACCTATGCGTGAATGAGAGGGAGGACAGTGGAATGGACAGGATGCAAGGAGTGGAGGTGACAAAGGCATATGAGTTTAAATACTTGGGGTCAACTGTCCAAAGTAACGGGGAGTACAGGAGAGAGGTGAAGAAGAGAGTGCAGGCAGGCAGGGTGGAGTGGGTGGAGAAGAGCGTCAGGAGTGATTTGCGACATAAGGGTACCAGCAAGCATTAAAGGGAAGGTTAACAGGATGGTTGCGAGACCAGATACGTTATATGGTTTGGAGACAGTGGCACTGACGAAAAGACAGCAGGAGGCAGAGCTGGAGGTGGCAGAGTTGAAGATGCCAAGATTTTCACTGGGCGTGACGAAGAAGGACAGGATTAGGAACGATTATATTAGAGGGACAGCTCAAGTTGGACGGTTTGGAGACAAAGCAAGAGAGGCAAGATTGAGATGGCTTGGACATGTGTGGAGGAGAGATGCTGGGTATATTGGGAGAAGGATGCTGAATAGGAAGCTGCCAGGGAAGAGGAAAAGAGGAAGGCCAAAGAGGAGGTTTATGGACGTGGTGAGGGAGGACATGCAGGTGGCTGGTGTGACAGAGGAAGACACAGAAGACAAGAAGAAATGGAAACGGATGATCCGCTGTGGCGACCCCTAACGGGAGGAGCCGAAAGTAGTATATATATATATATATATATGTGTGTGTGTGTGTATACATATACTATATACATATACACACACACACACACACACACACATATATATATATATATGTATATAGCGGCCCCTTACCGATGGGCTCCAACACTGGTAAATGCCTTAATTGTCAAAGGTGGGATACTACACCCCCTTCCCTTTTAAGGTAAGAATACAATCAACAACAGTGTCAACAATCATATAAGTTTCACCAGCTTCATAAAGGATTAGAGTAAAACAGATAAGTAATCTTAAAGCACGTTTTTTTTAAACATGTTAAAGTTCATCAAGTTCAGAGTTCAATCTTCTACACTAAACAGTAGTCTCCTTTGTTTGCCTCTTTTCCCTGATCGTGATTTCCGGCAGCAAATATGCCAGTGTTGTTTGTTTTGAAGCTGGTGAAGGTAGTGTACATTATTTGCAAGATATTTACAAGTTATGTGTAGCTATTTCCATGTCACTTTAATGGACTATGTGAACACTGTAGCCTGTTTTATGTCTGTGGCTGTATAATATGAGTTATATAGCATACAGTAACTGGTCTCATCTTCTGTGTCATTTCACTTTTACAAATGTATTCTTTCATGGGGATGACGACAACATTAAAGAGCATTCAACTTCACTACAGCCTCCGACTTTCTCTTGAAGCCTGTTCGCTATCTGTCAATTTGTATGCATCAAGGATAGGCAACATGGTCCAGAAAGGTCCGGTGTGGTTGCAGGTCTTTGTTCCAACCAATGAGTTATGTAACCAGCAGCATAGAACACCATAGGACTGCCCCCGTTACAGTTACACACCTGAGTCTACAAATCAAGGTCCTTAGCAAAGATTATTGGTTGACTAATAGAATGAGGTGTGTAACTGCTTGGTTGGAACAAAGACCTGTCAGGGTCTGTCGTGTGTCAGTTTCCCGTTATATTTTGATAGTCTTGTCTCTGTGTTCACGTCCTGTTCCCCGTGTGATTACCTGTCCCGGCCCTTATGTGTTTCACCTGTGCCTCGCTATCCCTTCCCTCCTGTGTGTATTTAACCAGTGCTCCCCTGTGTGTCAGTGCCAGATTGTCTTGTCTCCTAGAGCAGCATTCCAGCATTTCATGTTAGAGAGTATCCCCGTGTCTGACTGTATCGTTCCTGGTTTCCGAGTCTCAGTCTCCTGTTTTGGTACCGTCGCCTGTTTGTTAGTCCGCCTGGTTCTTGAAGCCTTGTGCCTGCCGATTTTGTACCGCTGCCTGTCTGATTGCCTTTCTGGATTTTGACCCTTGGACCGAATTATAGACCCTGAGAACTGGTTACTGTCTGCCTGCCTGCATTTGTGTCGGCCAGTCTCTGTGTTCTTGATAGAACAATCTGGCCAAGATGGACACAGCAGAGCAGGACTCCGTGCTCGCTACCCTCGAAGTGCAGGAGCGTCGGCTCCGACAACAGGAGGAGAAGATTGAACAGGTGCGTCTGGCTGTGGCAGAAGCTTCCCAGCGCAGTGAAGCGGTGTGCGGCACAGTTACCGCTCAAGTCAACTACGTCATCGGACAGCTTCAAGCCATGGGCTCAGCCACTCACCCCTCTCAGTCAGCTGAAACCCCTGCGCCGGCCTCATCGTCAGCTCCGGCACCAGAACCGCCTCTGGCTCCTGCTCCTCCCTCAGAAGTCAGACCCGTCAGGCTCTCCAGTCCGGAAAGATTCTCTGGGGAATCCGATGACTGCCGCCCCTTCCTCTCTCAGTGCGAGCTCCACACACACACAATATGTACACTATATGTATAAAAGTTTTGGGATAACTGACCATTACACCTACGGGAGCTGTAATGACATCTTAGTCTAAATCCATAGAAAGCCATATTCCACGAAGCTCCCGGCGCACAGTTTTTGTGCCGATGTTAATGCCAGGGGAAGTTTGGATCCCTGCAGAGTCAACAGAGCGTTGGCGACTTGAGTTGCTGTTGTCCTTAAAGGCTTGCACTTTTCAATAATAGCACTTACAGTTGGTTGACGGTGGAATATCCAGCAGGGATGAAATGTGACGAGCGGACTCATTGCAAAGATGGCATCCAGTACCACGCTTGAATTGAAAATGTGTACAAGATGATATTGAAAATGAGGAAAGCATTAGGAAGGAAAGGTGATGACATATGAAGCATAAAGAATAAACGGGATGACATTGAGCCCAAAGATATCTTTTGAGCACCTAAGCTAGAGAGGACGATGTTGTGAACAGAGCTACTAGTACAGCAAGTACGCCCCTGGTACAGCAAGTACGCCGCTGGTACAGCAAGTACTGTAAAAGCGATGGATGTGTGTGAAGGAGAGATGCTGGGTATATTGGGAGAACGATGCTGAATAGGAAGCTGCCAGGAAAGAGGAAAAGAGGAAGGCCACAGAGGAGGTTTATGGACGTGGTGAGGGAGGACATGCAGGTGGCTGATGTGACAGAGGAAGACGCAGAAGACAAGAAGAAATGGAAACGGATGATCCGCTGTGGCGACCCCTAACGGGAGGAGCCGAAAGTAGTATATATATATATATATATATATATATATATATATATATATATATATATATATATGTGTGTGTGTGTGTGTGTGTGTGTGTGTGTGTGTAATATATCTATACACACACACACACACACACACACACGTATATATATAGCGGCCCCTTACCGATGGGCTCCAACACTGGTAAATGCTTTAATTGTCAAAGGTGGGATACTACACCCCCTTCCCTTTTAAGGTAAGAATATTGTGGCGAACGTAGAAGCAACGACAAAGGTAACTTTGCAGCCCCTTTATTGAACTCACACAGAAACAAGAACTTACAGAAATGTGTTACAATACATGGGGGTCATCTACTCGAACAACAAAGTTGTTCAGGGTTTCAGTTCCAAGGTTACACAACACAACAGAATGACAACTACAATTACACCACAACACATAGTAATCACATAAACACATAAAACCACATAAAACACTTACAAAACATTTAATAACAACTGACAATCTGCACGCAGTGCCTGATGGGTAAACCAGGACAATTGGCACAATTCTGACGGGGTAGCAACTTCGCTACATTACCCCCTCCAGCGTGTCGCCTGTCCTCAGCCGACAACAAAGTCCCTATAGCGAAGGGGAAGCCGTCTCCGCCGCCGCGGGGTCACGGGTCCCTGTTCCCCACTGTCTGTCCGGTTGGTAGGGCCTGTGGGTGTAGGAGGGACCGTCCCGGATGGGCTAAACTGATCTACAGGTTCTTCAGCCAAGGGGCGGTAAGGTGCCAAACAGTCCCGGTGCAGAACTACCACCCGCCCCCGGACACACAGTTTCACCCGGTACACAACATCTGAAAGCTGCTCCAACACCTCACAGGGCCCCACCCACTGGCTGGCGAGCTTGGGGGAGACTCCTCTCTTCCGGATTGGGTTGAAGACCCACACCTTTGCTCCTGGGGTGAAGGAGCGGCCCTGACAACGAGTGTCATATGCCCGCTTTTTTTTTTGCACCTGCCTGTTCCTGATGCTGCCGAGCAAACACTTGTGCCTCGGCCAGACGTTGTTGGAGGTCCCGCAGGTACTCGAAACCGGGTATCTTGGGAAGGTCAGTACCCGGGGGCGTGCCAAAGGCTAAGTCCACAGGGGTCCGCAGTTCTCTCCCGAACATGAGCGCGGCCGGTGTACACCCGGTACTTTCTTGTACCGCCGACCGGTACGCCCACAGGACCAGGGGTAGATGACAGTCCCAGTCTCGCTGGTGCCGTGAGGTGACAATAGCGAGTTGTGTTGTGAGCGTTCGATTGAACCTCTCCACCAGTCCGTCGCTCTGGGGGTGGAGGGGCGTGGTCCTGGTCTTCTTCACCCCCATGCGTTGACACACCTCAGCGAATACCTGTGCTTCGAAGTTCCGCCCCTGATCGCTGTGTATTTCTTCGGGCGCACCGAACCGACAGAACATCTCACACACCAGCCGCTCGGCTGTAGTGGCAGCGCTCTGGTCTGGGACCGCATACGCCTCAGACCATTTGGTAAAGTAGTCCATGGCCACAAGGACGTACCGGTTTCCGTTGTCTGTGGTGGGAAATGGGCCAAGAAAGTCCACACCGACCCGTTCCATGGGGGGCCCCCACCTGATCTTGTTGTAGAGGGGCATGGGAGCGTCTGGTTGGTCCTTTCTTGGCAGTGCAGGCATCACAACAGTGCACAAAAAGTTCAGTGTAATGCCTGCATCCGGCCCAGTGGAACCGTTGGCGCAGTTTGTTCAGCGTCTTTGCCACCCCATAGTGACCTGCCCCCACCGAGCCGTGGGCTGCCCGTAGCACTCGTTGGCGCCAGTCCTTGGGCACCAGTAACTGCCACACACTTCTTCCCCGGCCCGGCGCTTGCCAGACTCAGTACAACGGTCCATCACGCCGGGCCAAGGTGGCCCACTGGGAAAAGTAGGCCTTGGTCTCCACCGACATGGCAGAGACAGCTTGCCAGTGGGGGTGTGCCTTGGCGTCGACCCACTGTCCCACCCTGGCCAGGGTGGGATCACTATCCTGCGCTGTTTGCCACTCCTGCTTGTCCATTGCCATCAGCCACGCCTCCTCTGGCTCAACCTGCCGCGTGGTGGATACTTGGAGGATTGCTCTGTCTCGCTCCTCTTGGCGCTCACAATGTCTACAATCCTTGCGGGGACGACGGGAGAGGGCATCTGCATTGCTGTGCAGGCGCCCGGCTCGGTGCTGGGTCTCAAAGTCGTAGCTCTGCAGCTCCTCAATCCACGTAGCCACCTGGCCTTCGGGCTCCTTAAAGCTGAGCAGCCAGATCAGGGCCGCATGATCCGTCCGCAGGAGAAAGGTCTGGCCATAGAGATAGGGGCGAAAATGATTGAACGCCGCGACCACCGCCAGGAGCTCGCGTCGTGTAATGCAGTAATTGTGTTCAGGGCAGCTCAAGACACGACTGTAGTAAGCCACCACTCTCTCTCCCCCAGCAACTTCCTGAGACAGGACGGCCCCCAGCCCCACATTGCTGGCGTCTGTGTCCACGATGAAGCGGCACTTAGGATCAGGAAGGGCCAGGATGGGTGCAGTGATCAAGGCGGTGCGGAGCCGGGCAAAGGCGGCTGCACAGTTGTCGTCCCAGTGGAACTCCCGTCCCTTCTCGGTGAGACGGTGTAGGGGACTGGCAACGGAGGAAAAGTTGCGGACAAAACGTCGGTAGTAGGAGACGAGCCCCGTGAAGCTGCGCACCTCGCTGACGTTTCGCGGAACTGGCCATTTCTCGACCGCCTCCACCTTAGTAGGATCAGGGGCCACGCCCTCTGCCCCCACCACATGGCCCAAAAACTTGGTCTCACGTCGAAGGAGGTGGCATTTCTTGGGGTGCAGGCGCAGGCCCGCCCCCCCAATGGCTGGGAAGACCTGACGGAGGTTCTCTAGGGCAAGCTCGAAGTCAGCGGCATGAACCAGAAGGCCATCAAGGTAAACCACGCACCGGTTGCGGGGAATGTGAGCCAGCACCCTCTCCGTTAGTCTCTCGAACGTGGCGGGGTCATTGCAGAGACCAAAGGGCATCACACGAAACTGCCAGAGTCCCTGACCGATGGTGAAGGCCGTCTTGGGTCTGGCTTCTGGTGCCAGCTCCACCTGCCAGTAACCGCTCCGTAGGTCAAGTGAGCTGAACCACTGTGAACCTGCGATGTGGTCCAGAGCGTCGTCAATGCGGGGCAAGGGGTAGGAGTCCTTGCGAGTTGCATTGTTCAGCCGATGAAAGTCCACACAGAACCTCCAGGTGTCATCTTTCTTTTTGACCAGGATGGCAGGGGCGGCCCAAGGGCTATTGGATGGCTCTATCACCCCGGCCGCAGCCATCTCTAGAATCATCCGCTCTGCAGCTTCACGCTTGGCAAGCGCTAACCGGTAGGGTCGCAGTCTAATGGGTGGGGTTGTACCAGTGTCGATTGTGTGCTGCACCAGGTTGGTCTGGGTGCACTCCTCTTCGCGTGCAGCGAAAATCTCAGCGAACTGTTGGAGCAGGTCTTTCAGCTGTTGACTCTGCTGAGGGTCCAGCCCTTCACTGCTCCGCTGATACAGCTTCTGGATGGCGGCAACAGTGTCCGGCGAGGGTGTCTGAGGAACGGTAGCCTCGATGAGGGTCGTCGTCATTGTTGGTGGGCTAGGCAGTGTCGTCATCCCCTCGGTTGGCAGTGGAGATGGGGGCGGCGGCGGCATGGTGACAGGTGGAGTTGGCTGGATGTGGATACGTCCCACCTTCCTCTCTGGACGGCGCCGGAGGGCCAGGGTCTCTGTGCCAAGGTGAATGGCATTACTCGACACATCGACCAGAGCCCCCCGGCGAGTCAGCAAATCCAGCCCGATGATGCGAGGGTCTTGTATTTCAGCCAACCAAAACTCGTGGGTGGCTGCAACTTTCCCTGCCCGCACCTGCAGTGCTCTCTTCCCCAGCATGCTGGTTAGTTCCCCAGTCACAGTTCTGATTTTACGGGTGGTGGGCCTCCACTCTGTCTCTGGCAGCACCCCTGGACGCACAATGGAGATGGTGGACCCTGTGTCCACAAGGGCCCAGCAGCGGTGTCCACCAATGGAGCAACAAAGAGAGAGACCGTGTGCGTGGCCCACTCTGCCGATCTGGGAAGAGTTCTTAATGGGGGATATGGTCGGTCGGCTGGGTAGCAGTCTCCCCGCGGTGCCACCCCATTCTAGTTTTCCGACTGGGGAGTGCTACGGCGTCGTGGTGCAGGGGCAGGGCAGTCACGGGCCTTGTGCCTCGCTTCTCCACAGCGGTAGCATGGATCACGAGGCGACCAGGGTCTGAAGGGTGGTTGGCATCGGCCTGGTTGCTTTCGGCGTGGTGACGGACAAGCCTGGCAGACGACCCCTCTTTCGACGTCTCCTTCATCTGCGTGGACCTCAGCCTGACGCACTCGGGGTCTTGGTTGGTTGTGTGGGGCCATCACAGCCTCCACCCACTCTGCCTCTTCCAATGCAGTCTTGAAGGCTGTAGGTGCCGTGATGCGGAGGTGCTCCTTCAACCTCTCTGGGGTGAGCCCCTGGATGAAGGCACTCAGGGCTAACTCGTCACGAGCTGCTGGATCAAAGGTGGGGTAGCCACGATGTGCAAAGAAGTGCACGTCTGCTGCATAGGTTCCCAGGGTCCCGCCCTCTTGGCGGCGCCGGCGGGCCAGTCGGTCTCGCATGCTGTCAGTAGAGACCCGTTGACCAAAGCAGCGGCCAGTGTCTCGTAATCCTG